>NC_077229.1:130347638-130649423 GCF_027887165.1 Monodelphis domestica | reverse complement strand
GAATAACTTTCAAACTAGCAAAGTAGCCCATATGCTGAGGGATGACTTATTGAGAAAGATAGACTACTACTACTACTACTACTACTACTACTACTACTACTACTACTACTACTACTACTACTACTACTATTTAAAAATTAAATTTAGTCTCTAGTAATAAAAATATTATATTTTATGAGGTTTATTAAAGATGATTAGAAATCAAGGATACAAAATAATAAACCACGTGCCTAAAGCTTATTAGCCCATTCACATCTTACTCACTACATCTTGCAATGTCTGAGTAGAGGAAGAGAGAGGCTAAAGTAGGCATTACAGTCAGTTTAAATACAAATTGTGATCTCACCCAGGTGAGGACTCAGGTGAGATTATAGGGAATTCTGGGAAGTATAGGGAATTCTGGGAAGTACCAAGGACTTCTGGGGATTGAAGTATGGGGTTCAAATCTCTATTTTCACATGTCCCACTGTGATCGTTTTGGGAAATCAGTTTCCCCAAAAGGATCATGGAAACATAATCAACTTAAAGATTGCAATAATTTGTGGGTAAAAGGAAAAGAGAACAAAACCAATGATTCAGTGTAACAGAATAGTATTGAATTCATTAATATATGAACTTAAAACCAATAAAATTAAATCTTAAACAAAACAATCAGCAAAATGCAATAGAATACAGATTTTTATAAAACATTGGGGTCTGAAAAGCCTTAAAAATATTACCTCCAGTTTCTTTAAAGTTCCTTGGTTTTTATGCATTTAGATGCCTATTGTCAGAAGGCAAAAGATTGGAAAGGGGCAGGCAATGGGGTTCAAATGACTTGCCCAGGGCCACATAGCCAGGAAGTATCTGAGGTCAGATTAGAACCTAGGACCTCCCATCTCTAGGCCTGGCTCTCAATCAACTGAGCCACTGAGCCACTCCCCCATAGTGAGGGTGGGTTTTAGGAATCTCAAATTGGGCCAAAGAGTTGCACAGAGCTGAATTCTCCCCTGAATCTCAGGTGAGATAGGTAAAAGGACCAGTGCACTCAAAAGATACTCTTTGAACTGTAACTTCCTGTTTGGAAAGGTATCTTGCTTCTCCTTGTTGCCCCTCCCCATCCCCCCAGAAAATTTCTGTTTTTACCAGCTGTTGTTTGTGAGTTCTGAAGAAACTGGAACAACTACCAGCAGGCTGGGCCTTGGGGCTAGGCCTGAGGTGATGAGCGATCTGGGTCAGAGGCCAGAGTTGCTGGGGCCAGGGCTGTGGCTGTGGCTGGGAGAGCAATCTGGGTTAAGCAGGTCCAGATTGCTGGCGCTCAGAAGCAGGCAGCAGGAGCTGGATGGGCAAGGCTGGGACCAGGTGAGTGATCTGAATCAAGAAGGTTCAGAGCGGATGGCTGGAGTGAGCTGAATCAGAAACAGCTTTGGAAGGGTAAGCAAAAAGCCTTGGCCAGAGAAATGAGGCTTAAAAAGAAATTTACCTAGGCTATGTTTTAAAAAAAAAAATTGAGAAGTTCTCATCCAATCTTGTGGTCCCCAGGACTGTAAAAATTAAATTTAGTCTCTAATAATAAAAATATTTTATTTTATGAGGTTTATTAAAGATAATTAGAAATCAAGGATACAAAATAATAAACCACATGCCTAGGGCTCATTAGCCCATTCACATCTTACTCACTACATCTTGCAGTGTTCAAGTAGAGGAAGAGACAGGCTGAGGTAGATGTTACAGCCAGTTTAAATACAAATTGTGATCTCACCCAGGTGGTGACTCTGGTGAGATTATAGGGAATTCTTGGAAGTACCAAGAACTTCTGGGGATTGAAGTCTGGGGTTCAAATCTCCATTTGAACAACAACAACAACTATTACTACTACTACTACTACTACTACTACTACTACTACTGTTACTACTACTACTACTACTACTACTACTACTACTACTACTACTACTACTACTGTTACTACTACTACTACTACTACTACTACTTACCACTACTACTACTACTGTTACTATTACTACTACTATTACTGTTACTTCTACTATTACTATTACTACTACTTGTATTATTGCTACTACTATTCTTATTACTACTACTATTACCATTGTTGGTGGTGCTCCTGAGGATTAGAGATAGAAGAAATAACTTCCCTAAAACAATTCAGTTTTATTCAATAAACCTTATTAAGCTTCTGTTGTGAACAAAGCACTGTCCTAGTTTGGGGAAACATTAAAAACAAACAAGAAAAGAAACACATATAATATGCCTAGATATCTATCATTCTTTTCCCCCCTCTTTTTCTTTCTTAAAAAAAAAAAGCTTTACATTCTTAGTAACAACTCTAATATAGAAGAGCAAAGGATAAATCAATGGAGTTAAGTGACTTGCTTACAGTAAAACTGCTAGAAAGTGTGTGAGATTAGATTTGAACTGAGCCCCTTCCAATTTCAGGCATGATTAATTATCTACTGTACCACCTAGCTGTCTCCCAAACCCTAGATCTCTATCATTCTTAATAACAACGAAATTCATCATAAACTTGAGTCTAAAGGCTGTTTTAGGTTTTATCATCTAGCTTTCTTCCTTTTCATAGTCAAAATTCTCAGAAAAGTTGCATATATTGATTGTATCCATTTCCTCTCCTCTCCCATTCATTTCTCATTGAGTTCAAGGCTCTTTGTATCTCTGATTCTATGCCTATCTTGATGAGAGAGTCCATATCAGCACACCTATAAATATTAACTTTGCAAAGAAATGTACAATTTTCAAAATGCTTTATAGGCATAATTGCATATAATCTTCACAACAGCCCTGCAAAGCAAATGTTACAGATAATGTGATTTTACAAATGAGGAAACTGAGTTTCTAAACAGAGAAATGACTTGTCCATAAGTTTTAGAGTCAAGCTCAGAGATATAGTGCCAGGCATGGAGTCAGGAAGACTCTTCTTTCTGAGTTCAAGTCCAACTTCAGACTCTTATTACCTTTGTGACCCTGGGCATTATACTTCACTCAATTTGTCTAAGTTTCCTCATCTGTAAAATGAGCTAAAGAAGGAAATGGCAAGCCACTTCAGTATCTTTGTCAAGAAAGAAAGAAAGAAAGAAAGAAAGAAAGAAAGAAAGAAAGAAAGAAAGAAAGAAAGAAAGAAAGAAAGAAAGAAAGAAAGGAAGGAAGGAAGGAAGGAAGGAAGGAAGGAAGGAAGGAAGGAAGGAAGGAAGGAAGGAAGGAAGGAAGGAAGGAAGGAAGGAAGGAAGGAAGGAAGGAAGGAAGGAAGGAAGGAAGGAAGGAAGGAAGGAAGGAAAAGGAATGAAGAAAAGCAAATCACAAAGCCATCAGAAAAAGTCAGACATGACTCAAAAATTACTGAACAGCAACAAAAGTTAGAGGCAAGATTTGAAGGTCAAATGTGAACTAAGTGATGAAAATAAGGTATTTGAAAGTATTAAAAATGTCACCTTCATAGAATTGTATAATGGAAATTGGAAGGGGCATTAGAAGATAAGTAGAATTATATAATAGGATTTGGAAGGGACCTTAGAATATAAATAGTTGAATATTTTTTACAAATGAAGATACTTAGGTGTCTTACTCAAAATCACAAAGTTACCAAGTTATAGTAGCTATATTTGAATTCAGTTCCTCTAACTCCAAGAATGGAATACTTTTCAAAAATCATTCTTGTGTACTCAATTCAAATCATCAAATCAAAAGAAAATTGCGTGATATACTTTGTTAAGCATTTAGGATTCAAAGAAAAAACATATACATTCCTAATAAAGTATAAGCCATTTAAGTCAAAGACTGACTTATTTTTATATTCGTATCTCTAAAGGTTGGCATAGTGCCATAGAGTTGGTGTTTAATAAATTTTTGTTTACTGATTAATTAAATCATCACTAAAGCATGGCCCATAGAAGAAGTTAGTAAATGCCCACTAGAATAATGTTATGGTGAATCTTATGATAGGATTCATTGGAGGGGACTCCTAGAGTAGTTTTTTCTGAGATGCAAAGACCATGGAAGAATTAATTTAATAAAAGCTTTAGTAAAAGGGCAATATATGACATATTCTGGAAGGAGAAAAAAGATGAGAATTTGGAGTCCTTCTTGGGTGTATTTCCACTCCTTAAGCCAGAGAGACAGACTGTTTACATAGTATTTAGAGGTGAAGTGGTTGCTAGAGACAACAAATCTGTGTGGATACTGTGAAATGATGTCAATGGGCCAGAGGTAAAAAAAAAAAAAGAAAAGAAAAGGTAAGAGGTAAAATTGTCAGGGAGGAAGGCATGAAATAATTCACTATAATACCCTTTATGAATATAGGAAACTCCTTTGGACATATAGGACAGCAAAAAATCTTGATTCTATAAGTGATTAAGAAAAACTCACATCTATAAAACTCCTTAAGATTTAAAAAGCCCTTTCCCTATAACTGTCTTTTGAAACCAGTATGAGTATCTCCATTTTAAAAATGGAAAAACTTGACCTCACAAAGATGAACAAATTGCCCATCACTACATTAGGTAATAATATATAATAATAAATAAGAGAGACAAGATTAAAACTCTGGTCTCAAATCAAGTCCAACTACTTTTCAACAATACTGTGTTGCCACTATCCATCCTACCTTCCACAATGTTGTCTTGCTACCTTATGAAAAGCTCTTGACTAAGCTGGTCCTCCTTACTTGATTTCAGAATCGATCTGCTTGCTGTAGGCTTTGAGTTCAGAATAGTGATTTTATGGCCCACTCTAGGTCCATAAAATGACTTCAAATTAAAACTCAACTCTGTATTCCTCAAAATCTGGCTTGTATTTTATTAGTCTGTGTTTTGACCTATACTGGCCATCCTGCTTGGGATTCCAGCTTTGCATATTTATAGGTAGATGACTGACATGAACTCTTTGCTCTTTTTCTTCTACATGGATTTAGTACATAATATCTTACTTGTTAGTTATCTTTACTTTGTTTTCCCATGACTAGGTGGTTAGTTCCAAGAGGGAAGAGACTATACCTTATTAAAACTTTTCTCTCATTATAGGTACTTAATAATCATTACATTTTTACATTTATATAATAATAGCCATCATTTACATAGCACTTTAAAGTTTGCAAAGTGTGTCAAAATACTATTTAATAAATGCAAAAGCTCTGGGAAGTAGGTGTTACTATTATCCTCATTTTACAATTGAGAAAACTGGAACAGAGAGATGTTAGGTGAATTGACCAGGGTCAGACAGTGAGAAAGTATTTGAGACCAAATCTGAGCTTAGTTCCAACTGTAGAACAATCCACTGCAATATCTAGGGACCTCTTGAGTGCCTATTGAGAGATGTAGATGTTGTCTAGGCTCAAAGGAATTAGAACTCACTGAATTAGGGGCAACAGGAGATAACATTTTTATTTTTATTTTTGTTTGCATTGGTCCTTAAAAGAGTAGGATGGAAAGCCTAAGTCAGTGTTCAGACAAAAATCAAGTCAGTTCAAATGAAGAATGGAAGTCACTCTATCACAAGTTGTTTTGTCTTCTCATTCCAAACTTCATGTTGTTAATTACCTTTCTATAAGTTCTACTTCTCACACTTAAACCGGACCATAAATCCAGTTTATGGCTATGTCATATTTATTTTATTCTTTCTCACAACCTTTTTTTCTCTTCATAGTGCTTAGCATGGGACAAGGTAGATATACAGGAAATACTGGTTGATCCTTTGATTTTCATTAGATTCTCATAATTCATCCTCTTGCTGTGACCCTGATTGGTTTTGGCATTATACTTACTGAGCCCTGGATTAGGAGTTCAATTTCAGTTTCCCACTTTGACCTAGAATGTCACATGGATGAGAATGAGAACCAGAGGAGCCAAGTTTGAAAATCTAGATGTATTACCCACTAGTTTTGTGGTCTTGAGTAAGTCAGTGAGCCTCTCTCAAAAGCTCAATTTCCTTATCTGTAAAATATATCTAATATGTAGATATATTTTATCTATTATCTATTATATGTTATATATATATATGTATATATATATTACATATAAGAATATTGAACAAACCTTTCTCCTGTGCCTCATCCTCACAGAGTTATATGTAGAAAGGACTATATAACTTTTAAAATGTTATATAAGTATGAACTATCATAAGAAATCTAGATGAATAGCTTAATCTCTCACTATGAACTCCATAATCACTCAACAAATTTTAATTTATTACTAAGACACGGAGGTTAAATGTAGTTTTTTAGGATTAATTGATATATCTCTGTAAGATAAATCAAATAACAATTAAGAGCCTTTGAGGGGGAAATTTCTCCTGGTCTATTCCCCTTAATTACCTGGGTACATTTTTCTTCATATTAGCCATATATAAGATCTTGTATAGGTTAATCTATATTCTGGAATAGTTAAGATCCTCTATACATGCCTCCATGGGGGCCACAAAAAGCTTCTGAATCCTCTGACCACAGTCACCTGTCTTTTTACTTTTTCTCATTTCTGCATTTCTGAACTTACATTTCAAGGCATTCAAAGTAGAGCTGAGATTAAACTCAGGAAGAGGAGTCTTCCTGACTCCAGCCTTGGCTACTCTATCCACTAAACTACCTAGCTGCCTCAAAAAAGGGATACCACATCCCCTCTTCCTATCCTGTGTAATATTTATTGGGAAAGGAAATAGGAAGATTGGAAAACAGGGGGATAATGAGAGGTTTGTATGGGGTAAGGAGGAGTTAAGGGAGAGAGGGAATATTGCTTGGTGAGGCAAGGGAGGGAGATGCCCCCTGCTGAGAGGAAACAGCAGGGATCCAATGAGGTATTTTATTGCCTTGATGACTGAACTGAAGTTCAGTCCCTATATGACCAGAAAAGATAGTCCACTTATCTGACTGCGAATTCAAATAATATAAAGTTTAATAATCCAGTTGGAATTGGAGATTTTCCTTAGCTTCAGAGTATAGGGCCAGGCCCTAGAGGCTGGCAGAGGGTTTTCCCACTTCCGTCTCCTCTATATCAGTCCAGTTTTGTATACTTCAGAATCTTAGCAGTATATAGAAAGCAAACAAGAACAGGTCTAACCTTCAGAAGCGACTGGGCCTGAATCTTCCAGCTGAACCAAGAAGAGCATGCCACTCCAGACTGGGCTGAACAAGCTCCTCTCTCCTCTGACACCCGGAAGCAAGTCCACCCGGCAGGAAGGAAGTGCTAGTCACAAGACCCCACTGCCACTCCCAGCAGGAAGGAAGTGCTAGTCACAAGACCCAACTACCACTCCCAGTTGGCCCCTTCCCCCACAAACTGTCAATCTAATTTCCTTTCCACACCTGGAAGCCAAGAAATGGGTCTTTCCTAATCCCAAGGTATCACATAACCAACAACTCACCTCTTGCCTAAAATGAAACCTATATAAGCTTTGATCTTTTGTTTTTTTGGCGAGTCCCTTCTTGCAAACTCAATGAACTATTTTTGGTTCAGTTATAGATTTAGTTTTTGCTTTGATTTTGTTTCTGATTATGATTTACTTGGGACACCAACCGTTTTACCCATAGGTCCTTACTCAGATCAAAGGTCCTTAATTTTTTTTTCTGCCATGGATTTCTTTCAGGAATCTGGCAAAGCATATAGATCATTTTGAGTATGGTTCATTTGGCTGCATCCACTATGTGATTTCTCCCTCTGGTAACATAATTGCTCTTGAGGTAACCTAAAATTTAGATACTTCAGAGGGTGTAGAACCATCATCCATAGCCATATAGAATCAACAATAAATTAGGAATGATGATCCTTTCATTAGAGTTGCTGTCCAGTTCCCAGACTGCTTGGTATTAATCCAATCCATCATCATTTTACATATGGCTTCACTTGTCTCTCTATTCAGTCTGGAGTCCATAGTCAATTATTTCATAAATTTCTTCACTATCTTACTGCAATCCATTGATCTCTTGTACTTCAGTCACACAACCTTTACCAGTCTCTAATTCTTTTTAGTTTGTTTCCTTCACATGCCGCATGTTTCAAGCTTAAAACCTTTCGATGAAGTTTCAGATTTCTTTGAGGTTGGGTCGCTCTATCTTTCCCAGGTTAAGTTCAGCAGTCACTTATGGCCCCATTTCCAATACTGATCAGCACAGAAAGATTAACCTATTCAGTTTCCAACCTGGACTGATTGGCTCCTCTTTAGGCAGCCTGGGTTTTGCCCAACATGAATTCCCAAGATTCACCATATTTGGGCCAGGCTATCTGTGGACACCATATTGGCTTTAGTCCTAATGAATCTCAGAATTCTCTAGCTTCATATGACTCACCACTCACAGCCTCTACCCTAGCAGGGATGACAGGTATTTGCTACATACCAAACTTGGCTGGGCCCTAATCCTAAGGAAACTCTAATCACCTTCTGTGTTCCTGATCCAAGTTTCCCTGAATAGTTAGAGAAAGCACACAACCAAATTTTGGTAGACCTAGGCTAGACCTCCGGTTTCATAGTTTATTCCCAGCTCTTCCTCTCCACTAAACTGTAATCTCCTTGAGTGAAGGCATAGGGCTCGATTTTTGCTATCTGTCTATGGCAATTAGGACAAAGTGAGTACTCTCAAAGATGTCTAATAAATCAGTGAACATTGACCCAAACAACAGAAACGGATTTGAAAAGAGGAAGACATTCCCTACCCCCCACTCCCACTCTCTACCATAGGCCTGGAGTCATTTGATTAAAGTTCTCTGTGTGTTTAAGCCTAGATGTACTTAGCACAAATCAAGCTGAAAAATGATGACAGGAATGCATAAATCAACCTCTAATCATCCCCAATACAAACACATAGATCAAGGAAAAAGAAAAAAAAGCATATTCTCAAATATAGTCTCAAGCTAGAAAGGACTTGTATTTTATTTGCCATGAGCTCATGGCTAAATAGTAGCCAGGATGGAGGATAGGACAAACCATCACTTCTGCCACCCCTCCTGGAAATGGCTTAGAACTATCCCTGACACAATCTGAAGTCCAATGGAAACATACTAGTGAAGGTCAGGTCATTTACTTAAAAAAATACACCAAGTTATCAGTTCTTCCTTTTCAGTGACCTATAAGGAGGCTGCCTCATTATCTCAAAACTCCAAGCTTCCCTCAGCACTGAATTATGCATGTCTGGATATAGCCAGGAAATTCATAATTTCTGACACATCCAAGGGCTGTGTCACATGATATGTCTGACTGGAATCAGTACAGAAATGTTGTGCATGCCCAGTTAAAATGTTGTTACTGATCATAAGAGAACACAAATCAAAATAACCCAAGATCTTACCTTAAAACCAGCATATTGGCAAAGATGATAAAAAAGCTGTGACATGTCAGTGCTGGAGGTTTCATAAAAAGTTGAATCCTGTGGATAGAGCTATGAATTGGTCCAAACTTTTTGAAAAACAAATTGGAATCATATTACAAAAAAGTTTGCTTAAAAAAAAGAAAAAGAATACAAGAGTCCTATAATGGTTGTATTCTTTAACCCCACATCCACTGATAGAGGCAGATAAGCAGCTCAGGATATAGAGTGCTGAACCAGAAGTCAGGAGGACTTGAATTTCAATATGAACTCAGATATTTACTAACTGGATGACCCTGGGTAAGTCATATAACATCTGATCACTTCAGCTTCATGAACTATAAAGTGGAAATAATAACACTTAATTTTCAGGGTTATTTTAAGGGCCAAATGAAGCAATATTTGAAAAGTACTGAGCATGGTGTGTGGCATATAATAGTTATTCAATAAAGGTTTGTTTCTTTTCCTCCTAAGAACAACTTAGCACACAGAATCTGGCACAGGAAAATATAGTATACAGTAACAGCAATATTGCATGATGATCAACCATGAAAGACTTAGTTATTATCAGCAACACAGTAGTCCAGGACAACCTAAAGATCTTATTATGAAGAGTGCTATTCACCTCAAGAAAAAGAAATGATGGAATCTGAATGTAGATGAAAATGTGTTATTTTTCACTTTAGTGTGTATGTGTGTGTGTGTACATGTGGATTTTTTTGTTTTGTTTTATTTGAGTGTTCTTTTATAACATGAGCAAAATAGAAATATGCTTTGCATAATCAAACCTTTATTACCTAGATCAAATTGCCTGTCATTTCAGAGAGGGGGAAGGAAGGAGAAAATTTAGATCTCAAAATTTTGGAAAATATGTGTTAAAATTGTTATTGCATGTAATTGAAGGAAAATAAAAATGAAATTAAAAAATAAAAACAACAGCAAAATTATTACTGTATGCTGTATGACTCCAATGATTAAGTCTGACACTGAAATATAGAGATTAGATTGTGCTTCTTTTTTTAATAGAGGTAGGGAACTACGGTGTAGAAAACTAGAAATAATGCCATCCTCAAATGATGTGTTGGTTAGTGTTTCTGAACATTTTTTTCCATTTTTAAAATGCTTTTTAATAAGGAATGGCATTCAGGGAGAGAAAGGAGAGAAGGACATATCTGAAAGCTTAGGTGATGTGACAACAAAGAATGTAAATAAAAATTGTAAAATGTTTAAATAACGAATAGATGTATATTTCTATTTCCTTACCAAGGATTCCATGTCTTTCTAGGAAATTGGACCCAGGCCTTTCAATGTGCTGCAGACACTGGGCATTCTGACATACTTTCCAAAGCAAACAAGGGAGAAGAAAGCATCTACTTCAGGCCATTTGTTCTTGCTTGTCCAGCTTCCAACTGGGATTGATTCCAGACAGTTACACAGGCTCTGCTCCCCCTCCCAATGACCCTTCCAGGAACAAGGGCTCCCTTGTGGGTCAGAAATGGCTAAAACCCAATGGAAAGAAAGCGGGAGATGGTGATGAGTTTCAAGAAGTCAGCTCATGACATCTGGAAAACTGTGTGGTTCAAGGGATCAGTCTTGGAGAAGGAGTCAGACCAGCTGGACCCTAGTCTCAACTCTGTCACTACTTCCCTGTGTGACTCTTGTGACTCACTTCCCCTCTCCAAGACTAATTTTTATTCTTTATTAAGTAAAGGATGTAAGTTCCTTTTCCATTTCTATATTCTTATAGTATTATAGGAGTTTAACCTGCAAGGAACCCTAAAGATATTTTAATCCATTTATCTCCATTTCTGGGTCACAATCCTATTTTACTTTTGTCCAACATCTTTTGGGAACTTTACTTAATAGTTTGTTTTCTGCATACCTAAAACAACTATTATATAATATATATTTTATTTACCTGCATATGCTATATGTGTCCATGGAGGTTTGTCTATATATGACTCACTGGGAGGCATGACTATGTCTAGAGTCTCTTCCATACACCTTTCTCAAAAAATGATTTGAATTCTTAACAGGATGGGCAATAAGAGGTTGGGAGCACATGCTAGTCACTCTGTTCCTGTCAAAAAGAAGAGAGAAGGGGGGGTTATTTCTATTTATCCCTTTCAAAATATTATTAGTCTGAGGTAAATATTTTTCTGGTTCAAGCTTAACTCCTTATCTCTATGGGGAGGAATATTCTAAGTTATGTGTCCAGAGATTTACTTCCTTCCCACACAAAGAATACATATAAGGACTAATAAACAACCCCATTTATACAAGTCAAAAACAAACAAAAATCAGAAAAAGCATGCAGATGAAAATATGCCAGACAATGCATTAAATGAATGAGTTTTGTAACTGGGAGTGAGATAGCTCAACCAAAAGAGAACCCCAGATCTTACTCAAAAGGAAATATTTTTAAGTCTCTAGTGAAGAAAACTGGAGAAAGGACATGGTTTCTGTGCCATTTTCTCTCCATATTTCTTTCCTTTCAGGAATCTGAAACAAAATCTGAAACCACAAAGCTTTGTAATAGATTATATTGGAGGGTATATTTGATGGATACTAGATAACTAATGGATCAGGTAGTTATCTTCTTTTGCCTACCCTTCCTCCCTCTTCTAATCTCCCTTCCTCCCTTCTTCTTCCCTTTAGTTTCCCCTTCCCCCTTCTTCTTCAGTCTCCTTCTAAGTCACTCAAGGTGAACTATGATGTTTCAGAGGAAATACTCCTTTCTCTTCTTTATCTCAAGTAAGGGTTTATTGGGCAAAACAGGAAAAATAATGAAGGTAAAAGGGTTGGAGGTTTCCCTATTATCTACAGTGAGTCTTAGGTTGGAGGATATTGAGAGAAATGGCAATTCAGTCACTACCATGAAACTGAGTAAGTCAGAGAGATATATGGACTATTGTTCTTCCTCTTTTGCCTCCAAATCGGCCAGGTCACCTCCAACTTAATTATCTCAAGTACCAGAGATAAGCCCAGCTTCTTCCTTCAAAGTCTCCACCAACAAACAAAAGCCCTCAGCCAAGACCCAGAAAACCAGTCACCATTGGCTTGGCTCCAAACTGCTTTTTCTGGTAACATTCCAAATGGAATTTTCCTTTGATTGACAACTGATCAATCTCCAACTTCTTGTCTTGCTGCATGTCTTGTAGTTTCTCTCCTCCACAGTTTCTCCCAAAAAGTTGAGTCAGAAGATCAGGATCTCTTTTCTTCCAAGATCTTGCTAACATTTCTCTTCATTTAGGTATGATCTTTTAATTGATGCATATTGATCATTGAGCGATCAAAATGTATCAATGAAAAGAGTCTTATGCAAATGATCATTGAGCCACAAGTTCTATGTATTTATGGTATATCTCTCATAGCCTCTAGGCTCCAGTAACAAACGGGACCATGATTTATCTAAAAATTAGGTATCTTCCTCAGTGCCTAGCACAGTTCTTTGAAAGCGTGTAACTTGTGCAAAGTAAACAGAACTTTGGTGAATGATGCCAAGATTTAGAGGAGACTGGCAACATTTACACATATTTTGAAGCTCCAAAAATAATTAGATTTAACAAACTCCTTCCACTTACTCACTAATCTCTTCACGAGTGAATTGTCCCATGTTTCAGATTTGTCAATATTCTTTGATATCTACATAATTTCTGCTCAGTCATTTTTAGTAGTGTCCTATTCTTTTTGATCTCATGTAGTTTTTGTTGGCAGAGATTCTAGAGAGTTTTGCCATTTTTTTGTAGCACATTTTTAGATAAGGAAATTGAAGCAAATGACGTTAAGTGACTTGCTCAGCATCACATAATTTTAATAAGTGTCTGAGGCCACATTCGAATTCAAGAAGTTGAGCCATCTTGACTTGAGGCCCAACATTCTATTCCCTATGAAACCTAGCTGGCCTATACACAATAAACATTACATAAATGTGGCATTTTTTAATTTTTTAAATAATTTTTTATTTGATAATATCCAAGCATTATTCATTAGAGATAAAGATCATTTTCTTTTCCTCTCCCACCCCCAATAGCTGACGCGTGATTCCACTGGGTTTCACATGTGTTCTTGATTCTAACTCATTTCCATGTTGTTGGTATTTGCACTAGGGTGTTCATTTAGAGTCTCTCCTCAGTTATTTCCCCTCAGCCCCTGTAGTCAAGCAGTTGCTTTTCATTGGTGTTTTTACTCCCACAGTTTATCCTCTGCTTGTGGATAGTGTTTTTTAGATCCCTGCAAGTTGTTCTGGGACATTGCATTGACCCTAATGGAGAAGTACATTACCTTTGATTGTACCAAAGTGTATTAGTCTCTGTGTACAATGTTTTCCTGGTTCTGGTCCTTTCTCTCTGCATCACTTCCTGGAGGTTGTTCTAGTCTCCATGGAATTCCTCCACTTTATTATTCCTTTTAGCACAATAATATTCCATCACCAACATATGCCACAATTTGTTCAGCCATTCCCCAATTGAAGGGCACCCCCTCATTTTCCAATTTTTGGCCACCACAAAGAAAGCAGCTATGAATATTCTTGTACAAGTCTTTTTCCTTATTATCTCTTTGGGGTACAAACCCAGCAGTGCTATGGCTGGATCAAAGGGCAGACAGTCTTCTATCGCCCTTTGGGCATAGTTCCAAATTGCCCTCCAGAATGGTTGGATCAACTCACAACTCCACTAGCAATGAATTAGTGTCCCTACTTTGCCTCATCCCCTCCAGCATTCATTACTTTCCATAGCTTCCGTGTTAGCCAATCTGCTAGGTGTGAGGTGATACCTCAGAGTTGTTTTGATTTGCATCTCTTTGATTATAAGAGATGTAGAGCACTTTTTCATGTGCTTATTAATAGTTTTGATTTCTTTGGCTGAGAACTGTGGCATTAAATGTGACATTTTTATTACTGACAACAAGCATGTATAAAGTGCTTACTATTTCCTATCCTGAGGATACAAAGAAAGGAAAAAAGAGAGAATAACTTTCCTCAAATAGCTAGCATTTCAATAAGAGTTGGAAAGGGCTGTCTTGATTGTAAAGAGAAGGTAAGGCCAGTCTTTAAAATCTCTTCTACACTTATTTTATGACTCTCTGTACAAATAATATAAGACAGTGGAGGAAAAGCTCCACAATTTTCATCAGTTAAACACTTTATATTTAGTTAAGCACCTACATGGCCAACAAGACAGAGAAATGGATCTGGAATCAAGAAGACCTATGCTCAAGTCATGCTTAAACAAAGAGGAACTAATGTAATTTGTTGGCTTCCAAACAACTGAAATATAAATCACTTAATCACTCTCAGCCTCAGTTTTTTTATCTGTAATATTTGGAGATGAGATCTATCTCAAAGTATTCTTTTAAGGAGCAAATGAAGTAACATATACAAAGGACTTTCCAAACTTGAAGGACCTACATAAATGTGTGATGTTATTAGTATTTGTCTCAAAAATGAGCCAATGTAAGCACATGAAATGTAATGATAATAATCATGATGATAATTTAAAATAGTAACATTAGTACTTCAACAATCTGTTATTTAATGGTATCAGGACTTCCTCACAGACCATCTATGGTTTGGGAAATTGATTTCTGGGGTTGGAATAGCTAAAAAATCTATTACCCTAAGCCTTAGGCCAACTTAATAATAATCCTCTCTGAAATCACTTAATCAGGCTAGACCTCATACAATTTGCATCTTTCGCTATCTGAAACTTTTACAGGTTATTGGTAAGTGGCAGAATTTGCCCATTACTAGCATTACTTCTAAATGCCTATAGTTAGCTCTTTAACAAAGTAAAGAACAGTAGGGAACTTTAGCAGAATAACAAAATTGGGTAATTTTTACTTGATATTTTACATTATACAAAACAAATCAAACAAAAATGTTGCCTCTCAAAACTCCTGTGAGGCTTGTAGTAAGTCTACATCACCTGTTTCATAGATGAGGAAATGGAGATTCAGAGAGATTGACTGACCCTCCTAAGATGACCAAGCTACTAAGTAGCAAAACTGGGACTCTTATTATATATTTTCTAAGAACTGGAACTTCCAAAAAATTTCAGATGTTATGAATTTCCAAACTGAAACAAAACTATACTGAACTAAAACTAAATGAAATTAATTTCATTTGTGTCCATGAAATGAATACACATGTCCTTTTAAGGAGACCAAATATATGAAAAACCAAGTTTATGATGTAAATATGAATAAATTCTTATGACAAAATAGGCTTCTTTTCTTAGTAAATTTAAAGTATAGTTCTCCTCTCCAAACTACTATTTACAGTGTGTTGCCCAATATAATACTTTGAGTATCATCACTAAAAGGAGTTTTGCCTGTCTAGTCTAACACCTCAAAGACCAAAGTGGATGAAAAGTCTTTCTCTTATTCAAATTTCAACATGTATTTAACGGAACACACAGCTGTAAAGGTGAAATTATGGCTGAGATTGAATGTATAATTAATTTAAGGCACCAAGGGTTTTATTTATAAAAATCCTACTGAAAAACCCAAATAATAAAATACCCAAGTCAGCTGCCAAATTCTATGGTGATTTAATTGATATAGTAGAGAAGATTAAGAAGAAGAAAGAGGAAGAAGGAGTAGGTTTTTTTTCTCTCCCTCTCTCCCTACCTGATTAATATTGGGTGGGGAGATCAGGAGATAAGGGAGTAATGGTTTGGAGTATGAAGGAGGAAGGAATCAGCCTGACCTCCAAAGGGGCTCAACTAAGATGCCCAAACCTGAAATCAGCTCCAGGGCAAAACTTACCACCCAACACTCCAAGATGTTGGAATGCTTAGCACACTGACAGCCAGAGTTGTCTCTCAGGGGAAAGAGAGGGGGCAGGAACTGACATGCCTTATATGGACATTTTTACATCACTTTTCTGCATCTCATATGTACCAATGATGACTTAGCTTGACTTAGGACAGCCCAGAGGTCTGTCCTTTTTGCACATATCTGTTGAAGGCGATGTTCTCCTCAGATAATTAAATCTTGAGTTTGATGCAGACCTTAAAAATTTTGTTAAACTGAGTATTGTGGAGAATGTAGAGTTTCCAAGACCTTATTCTGTTATTCCAAGTATCTCTATTGTTACTGATCAGGAAATAGCTAAATCACATCTTCTAAAGAATGGTCTGATTAGGGAGGAATAGTTTTAAAATTCACACTACAAAACAGAAATCCTTAGCATTAGGAAGAAGGGAACAAACTGAGTTGTCTTTGAAGAGTTTGTTATTTGTCATTCAGTTTTGCCTGTGTCTTGATTTTGTTTTGGATTTTCTTGGCAAAGATACTGAAGTGATTTACCATTTCCTTCTGTACCTCATTTTACAGATGAAGCAACTGAAGCAATCAAAGACAGGTGATATGTTCAGGGTCACATAAATCTTAATTTCTTTTTTTTTATCAATATATTTATTCCAAGATTATTTACAATGAAAAAACAATTTAACTGGTATAAACCAAACACATGAATTCTTTTAATTTTATTTTTAAACAAAATATACAACTGAAAACAGCACTATATGGTAGAAGTGGCCTGGAAGAATGAGAGGTGAAGGAAGGGGCACACATGGATTCCTAGCACAAAGACTGAATCTAATGCCAAGATAAGATTCAGGTCTTCAGCCTCTTCAGTGAAGGATCAGATGCAAAATGACTTAACATAAAAATAATGTGTCTGAGGTCAAATATGAGCTCATGAAGATGAGTTTTTCTGACCTCAAGCCTGTCAATAAATACACTGTTCCACCTAACTTCCCATCATTGGACTAGGGAACTTCAACTGAAAAATCTCACTCTACCAATGCAGATCCAGATCTGAACACATTCTGCAACTTCTCACACTCTCATGAGTAATGCCTGGAGAATGGAAAGATTATATCCCTTGGCTATGGTTGCCAAGTCAATATATATTAGAAGTTGCACTTGAGTACATGTCACTATATTTCCAAAGCCAGATATCTGTTTCCTACATCAGATTCCAATATGTCTTTCACATAAAAATGTATTTCATGGAATTGAAGATCAATAGCCAGAAGGGGGCTTAGTAGCCATCTCATCCAATCTCCCAATTTTATAAAGACAGTGATTTGACTTGCCCAGGATGACCCAGAGAGTAAGCATCACAGATAAAATTTGAACTCTGGTCTTTTTAACTCTTGGGTTAATAGGTGAGTGTCCTTGCTAGTTACTGTACCACATTACCTCATTTTAAAAATAAATATTTGATTATTTATAGAATTCTACACAATGAATATTTATCAAAAATAGCATTTTTAATTTTAATTAATTTTTCTAGTGGGAAGAACAAAAATAGTTTGTCCCAAACTGCTCACTCCTTCCTGTACCAATACTATCTGAAGACTGCTAAGATCACCAGCAGAGCATTAAGTAGCTATTTGGGATAATACACTCAGAGATGCCACAGAGGAATTTGGACTGAATAAGGAGCAGGAGTAGTCTCTAGGGGCAAAGCTGCTGAACCCGTGGAGGGGCTGGGGTGCTCAACATGAAAGAGGACAGAACAAACTCATTAGATTTTTTAGCTTTCTGCCCTGAAGTTTAAGGATGAGAGTGAATTCCCTGAGGACAGCCAGAGAATGACTCTGAAAAAACTGATGAAGTCCCTCAGTCTACAAATCTCTTTCAGGGGAATCCATGGGAATGCTCCTGGGGCCAATTGTAGGTGAAGCCAACACCTACAGACACCACGATGGACATTCTTTAATCCACAGAGCATACCATGGCTTCAGCTTCACCATGGGAGTGTGCACTCATCTCCTGATATTACTATGCAGATGACATCATTCATTTTTCCATAAAGAGATTTTCCATATGTGCCGCTGGTGGAGCAAACTACACATATGTGGTAATTGTAGATAAAATATGCATGAAATGTGAACCCAATCCAAAATCATCTCTGAATTAAATGGTAATAGCATTCGCTGTTAAAATAACATTTTCTCCTCTGAAACTAAGAAAAAAAAAACCTGGCATAGAGTCAATTTTCCTTAATGGCTCATGAAACTTTCACTAAATACCCTTAATATAATAGCTCAGTGATAAATATGGGGGAAGCACTCAGTAGGACTGCATGTCACATGCTCCCTAAAAACAACAGAGAGATGACATTTGAAGATAAGTAATTAAGATATGTGACTAGTTCTCTGTCATCTTTCTGAGGTATAATAGGTTTATTATGTAGATCTGTGCATTTTCTTTGAAAATATACCATCTGAGATTTGGACAAACAAGGAAGAAAGCCAAAGCTAAATAGAGACCACTATTAGCAAGAAAGCAAATAGAATGCTTCTGGTAACATTGAATGCTAGAAAAAAGTGCTAGAGATCTGAGTTAAATTCTGACTTCTCATACTTATTCTCAGTATGAACTAGGAAAAATCACTTAATGTCCCTTGGCCTTAATTTCTCATCTGAAAAATGAGAAGTACTGGACTAGATGGCCTCTGAGGCCCCTTCTGTGTCCAGATCTAGGAACTCTTTGATATGGGATCAGAGGGCAAAGTAATAACACGATAGATTTGTACCTCAGAAACCAAGGAGACAATGTGGCTCAATAGGGAAAAAAATGGTCATTTTTTAATTGACAGGCATCTCTTTAGCTTTCAGGTCTTTACCACCAAAAGTATTTTATGTACATTTTACTATAAATACTTTTGCTCATATGAGTAATTTTCCTTTTTCTTTGCTTGCTTTTGGGTATAGTCAGTAGTGGTTATACTAACTAGGTCTTAGGATATACACTAGTTAGTGAGGTTGGAGACATAATTCCAAATTTCTTGTCATAATGAATAAATCAATTCATAGCTCTTTGGCTGAACAAATCATGAGATATTAATATAATGGGATATTATTGTTCTGTAAGAAATAAAGAAAAGAACAGTTTAAAATAACAAGGGAAGATTTAAATGAACTGATTCAGAGTGAAATAGAAAAATCATCCTCATCGTGAGGACAATTTAAACAATGACAACAGAAGTGTTAAAAGGAAGAACTTTGAAAGACCTAATATCTTTGATTTACTCAATGACCAATCATAATTACAGAATTCTAATGATGAATGATGGTACTTGGCTCCTAACAAAGAGATGATAGACTCAATTTGTAAAATGAGACCTACATTTTTGGACATAATTACAGGAATCTGTTTTGCTTGACAACACACATGTTGACAAAAGTTTTGCTTCTATTTTTCTTTGCTTCTCTTCCCCCCTTCCCCCCAAAAAGCAGGAGGAGGTGAGTGAGAAGGAAAAAAAGTAAATGCTTGTTATTTGAGAGACAGACAGACAGACAGAGACAAATAGACAAAGACAGGCTCTCTACCTTTGGTATCTGTGTTACCTTGACCCTGAGGAGCCTCAACTTTTTCATTTGTATACTCAGGTATGGAGGGAAAGAGTAAAAGGAGAAAGGACAGGATTAAAAGAGGAAATCATGTAAATACTGAGAGACTTGAACTTTCATCTCCTCTGAGGAGGTTTTCCCAGGCATGCATTGGAGATGCTCTTTTTTTCCATGAAAATATATATTACTATTTGCTCTCTCCTTCATGGTTTTCCCCAAGCATTTCCTCCCCACCCCAACTACTTGGTCTTCTTCAAAGTTCCAGATGCTTGGGGCTCATTCCATTTATTACTAGCAAGGTCCATAGTGGGTGAATAAGATGACCTGGACGGGTTGTTTACTATGTTTACTTGTGGAAGTACTGTACCATAATAGCTTATATCCATGATCAGACCCATTGAAGTAGGTCCTGACTCTAGACATTTTCACTATTTGTCTCCTGTGCCTGGAATGCTCTCTCTCCTCACCTCTGCCTCCTCATGGCTTTCTCTGGTTTCCTTCGAGTTGCAGGTAAATTTTTACCTTCTATAAGAAGTGTTTCTAGATCCAACTTATCTAATATATATGTATGCATATATATTAATATGGTAATTGCATGTTATTAGAATGTAAGCTCTTCTAAAGTCCTTTTTTTTTTTAACCTTTTGTATCCACAGCATTTAATGTAGTGCCTGGCTTATAGTAGGTGCTTAATAAATGCTTATTGACTGAATGAATGAATGAATGACCCTTTCAGGGGGGGAGGGAATTCCTTAATTGTGGGGATTAAAGGGGCTTAATAATGACTTCCTCTCTTCTCCTCATTTTTTTCTCTATAGATTTTCTCTATTGTCTACAATTAATTTAAATGAGAATTTTCTTCCTAACTCTTGCTGTTGGTCTATCAGTCCCTTGCCAATGGAAAGATACTTGTTCCCTCCTCCTTTCCAGGCTATCGTCCCAGTTCCTACCCTTCTCTTTCATACCTAGTGCTAACATGCCAGGCTTCCAACAAGTTCTGACACAGATTTTCAGGGATCTCGTCTGGTTCCATCTGTCTACAGTCATTACTAACTTGAACATTTCTCCAAGTATTCATGCCAGGTTGGAATTTACAAATATTGTTAGGGGAAGAGAGAGAGATTGGTCAAGAACTGAAGAAAAACTGGAAGCTGGCTCTGGAGGTCTCTAATTCAGTCCTCTGAGATTCATCATCCAATCTCACTGTAGCTTGGCTCTTGGGATCTGCCAGTATTAACAGTGAAAAATCAATATTAAGTTATCAAGGCAAAGGTAATTAGCCATGAAAACTTAGCAGCAAGAAAACACTTTTCAGGGCTGGTTTTCATGTATGTGTGTGTGTGTGTGGGGGAGGTGAAGAGGCTACTAGTCCTATGTAGAAGCCCTGCACAAATAGTACATTATATTCCTCTGTGCCAGCTCCCATGCCAGAACCTCTTGTGGCCAAAACAGCTAGAACTGGGTTTGGGGTGATCATGGTGTGTATATGTGTGCTGAGGGGGAGATGTATGAGAATGGTTGGCTTAAGCGAACCTGAAAAGATCCTGTGAGTTATCTAGGGGGCTTAGGGAAAGGCTCATGAGGGGGTGCTTTTCAGAGATACTAGAAATTTGTTTTCCATATTAAAGGAAAGAAGGCCTAAAGTACATCAGCAATAAGAAGACATGGAAGCATGTTTTTCTTTATAGGAATTCTAGAATTGAAAATGATCAAGTTGGCTTAGAGGAGTGAAAAGGGAAGAGGGATAGGAGGAAAATACAGATATCAGCTAATTTGGGGAAATTGTATTTGATTCATTGATTGTTCTTTTAGCTACAGAGAGGTTTACTTAAAAGTCAGCATGGTATAATTTTAGAGAGAGAGAAAGCAAGGTAGGAAACCAAAAATATTAGCCAGCATGGTTGTTTGTATACAAACAGGCATACACACCTACATACAGAGAAGCTATCCTAAACCACATGATGTAGAATTTCTCTTTTAGGAGATAAATATGACTGTATTTCTGTTTGCATCTCATTTGCCAGGGTGAAATATGTCAAGAAGACTGACTGTTTGAAGGGGTGTGCTATATGGGACTCTAGGAGGCCCTCCTACTAAATATCTCTTCCACCAACTTCACTCTGTATGGAAATACTTCTCTGGAAATCCATTCCTATTCATGAACAAACTTCCTTTTAAAAATTCAGGTAATAGTTAATAGTTTTTTGTTTTTTTTTGGCTGTCAGTAAATCAGTCTTGGGTGTTAATTATTTGAAAGACTTTGCTTTTCTCCTTGGAAGCTACATTAGAGTAGGGTATTAAAGAAATATAAGTTTTGGTGAGGATATGCAAGACCAGGTAATTTTAGACCCTGGGAGACTATAAACAGACCTTTTTTGATGAAATGATACCATCTTTATTCCTGAGATACAGAAAATGTTAACAACAAAATAACATCTTGATTTTTTCTTGGGAAAAGAAGGGGAAAGTGAGATATTTCTAAATAGTCAGTGAACAATATGGCAGTATAATAAGTATAATAAGACTCATAAAGGCAGGAATTGTTTTTGCCTTTTTTGTATCTCTAGAACTCAACATTGGTTCTGGAACATAGGATGCATTTAATAATTGCTTATTTACTTGGCATGACTTAAGAGGAAGGAGAGTATTATGAAATGGAAGAACAAAACAGAAAATGGGTCCATGAGAAGGCACCAACTCTATTTTCCTTGGAGATGGTCTTGCTCATGGATGCCATTTTAGGGGCAAACTTTCCAGGCATTTTAGTCCATGTTATTCCTCTAAATAAATAATCTTCACTGTCTCCTTATAAAGTCCTTTATTTATCATTAAAAGTTTTGGTTTTTATTATGTGGTTGTAAATAACCTTTCCAGTCTTCTTACACAGTATTTCTCTTTACTGTATAGCCAAATTAAAATTCTTCCTCTTCATCATACACAAATTTCCATTTCTATTGTCATCTCTGCTTTTGGCTTCTTATCCCCTATTGTGAAATGCATTTTCATTGATTACTTAGAATTCCTACTTTTCTCTTTGATTCAGTTAAAATAGCATGGTTTACATGAAATCTTTCATGCTCTCCCTCATGGTACTACTGGATACTGTCTCAAAAATTACTTTGTAGCTCTTTTGTGTGTAAATATATAATGTCTGCTTCAAAAATGATATTTTTTCCCTTGAGAGTAAGGATATGTTAATTTTGGATTTGTATTTCCAACACCTTATCATAATGCCTGAAACATAGTAAATTCTTTAAAAAAACTTCTTGTTTATTGATTGGAGAATAAAGTCCAGATTTGCTTTTCCTCCCTCCCTCCATCCTTTCCTCTCTCAATTTCCTTCTTTCTCTCTCCCATTCTTTACTCTTTCTACTTCTTTTCCTCAATTGCTTATTCCCTCTTTCCTTCCTTCCTTCGTTCCTTCCTTCATTCCTTCGTTCCTTCCTTCCTTCCTTCCTTCCTTCCTTCCTTCCTTCCTTCCTTCCTTCCTTCCTTCCTTCCTTCCTTCTTTCCTTCCTTCCTTTCTTCTTTCCTTCCTTCCTTCCTTCCTTTCTTCCTTTCTTCCTTCCTCTCTCCATCTCTCCTTCCCTCACTCTCTCTTTCCCTCCTTTCCTTCATTCTTCATATAATATGAACTTATAATTGTCAAGGTTCTATGCTAGGTGGTACTAAAGACTCAAAGAAGAAACATTTCAATAATCTGTCCTCAAAATGCTTTACAATGCTTATTGATATAAACATTATAATAAAGATACTTGATCCTAGGGAATTCCTGTGTGTGTGTGTGTGTGTGTGTGTGTGTGTGTGTGTGTGTGTGTGTGTGTGTGTGTTCTTAATCCCTAGCTCAGGGCCCAGCATAAAATTGGTCCTTAATAAATGCTCATTAATTAATTAATTAATTAATTAAGTTAGATAATGTATTGGAGAAAATGCTGAATGTGGAGTTCAAAAGACCTGTGCCTGTCCTACCTCAGGTATTTACCAGGTATGAGATTGCTGGGCAAGTCACTAAGTCTCTAGGCATCCTACTCCTCATCTCTAAAAGAAGGGCACTGAGATCAATAACTTCCAATATCTTTTCTAGTTCTAAATCTATAATATTGTATGATTCTATGACTGATAGTTGTTAAGGCTGAGTAATTTAGCCTGGTGATGGGCATTCCCAACCTCAGCTAGGGTGTTTCTCTGATAAGTTATGCAAAATATCATTGGACTCATATATTTTCAGCTTGGAAAGATCTGGAATAGTTTGTTTTGGGGAAAAAAATCATGGTTCTAGGATCATCTCCATTTTATAAGGAGACACTGGAGGAGGATAAAAATGAAGGTAAAATAGTTCATGATTTAGTGTTAAGAATTAACTTCACAGGTATGGTGGGTGAAACAAGTTATAGAGTGATGAAAGGCAACAATAGTAATCACTACAGGGGTTTATGGTAGGAAATATTTCTTGAGATTGCCCTTGAGGGATGAAATCAGGAAATAAATAGACAGAAATAAAGGTCAAGTTTATCACTATTTGGGGAGAAAGGGAGTGAGACTGAGAGATTCAGACAGACAGACAGACAGACAGACAGAAACAATGTAAAATATAGCAAGTTCAATGAATTAAGTTGTTAATGTGAATTTTCTTTAAAAAGTAAAATAAAACAAACAAAAAACAATTCCACCAGTCTCACCTGGACCTTCTTCATTCTTGTCCCTGAGTTGATCTAATGGACAGGCTGAGGCATTATGAGAATCTGTAAACCATCCGCTCACTCTATTCTCATCTAGCAACTTTGGATTTTTTTAATGGATTATCCTTTTTGAATTTTAAAGATACTATATGATAATTTCAGTTTTTAAAATTCTTTAACCCATATTTCAAAGAAGAATCTAAACTTAAAAATTACAGTTTGTTAGAGAAATAAAGGAATGTAAAGATTCAAAAAGACAAGCATAACAATGTATAAACACATCTCTACTTATCTGTCTCTGTGTGGCTAACTTTCAGTATAAAAAGGACTAAAGGTGTCCCCAGGATTATAAATCAACAGTTAGAAGGCCTCTTTCCTCATGGGAAAGAAGACACATGACTATTACAGTAGAGAATATAGCATTTATTAGTAACTGAAAGTGAGCAGATAGCAATTGAGAGTAGCAACAATGGAGATTACCAGTAAACAGAGGCAGAAAGCAACTCACTCAACAGAGGTGTCTACTATTGAGAAATACAGTGCAGTGGAAGAGGAATTAGATAACCTTAGGTAAGTAGAGAAAGTGATTCATTAAGTACCTTCACCAAAGGAAAAATGAGTAGTTCTGTTGAAAGAGAGGCATGAATTTCCCCAGGCATGAAAATGTTCAACTTATATGGAGTTATATATGTGATTGTGCCTAATTGTTTCCCCATCATATGTGCCTCTTGCATGGATGCAATCTGTCTGGGTACATTCCATGAATGTGATACTCTGTGAGAAAAAGCACCTGATGTGTGTATATATGTGTATATACATATATATATATATGAGAAATCTATACTTATTTTACTATAGTATACAATTAAATATCTTTTTTTCTAAAGTAATGTCTCTTGTGCTTTACCTACTAAAAGTAGACACATTATTTTTTTGGTTTTATGGTTTATTTATGGTTTTATGATGAATAGTTTTGAATGTATCCCTTCACTCGAGGCACCTTAAAACTAAAGTATTATTCTGGGCACTTACATGTTAGATGCCTTGCATTGGTATGAAAAAATCATTTCACCTTGGAGAAGAGAGAACTTGGTCAAGATCATAGTCATTTAAATGGAAAACCAAATAATCTCCATGCATTTAAAAGTAAGAATTGTGTCCTATAATTCTTTTAAAAGTAATATTCACCCAGTATTTTATATAATAATATTAAGTATTTTTCCTATTTTTATCATTATCTGCAAGGCTAGGGAAGGAATCATTGGAATTCAAGATTCTTTTTCACTTTCTCTGGAGAGAAACCTACTCTGAAAATTTCTGCATGTTTATATTTTTCTGTACACATTTATGTCAACAGTTTTCTTTAACAACTTCCAAGATATATGCTCTTTCCGGAGTAATTTCCCCTAAAAGTAATTCAGTGGAGACATGATTCACAGTCTATGGAGACCACCCAAATTTATAGATACAGGTGGTGTTCTACTCCTTCTTAAGAAAAGTCGCTGTTCCCTGATACCTCCAGGAAATGTATTCATCCACAGGCCTGAAATATTCATGATCTTTCACTGGAGGCTCAAATAAACATTTTGTTTTTTGCTGAAATCTGGTCTTGCTTTTGATAAGTTGCTTATACCACAGCCAGAGAAAGTTCTAATATAATATATAAACAGTTATATTAATGTAATTGAGTTCTGAAGACATTTTTAGACATCTCCTACTTGGTATACAAGGCTCAGTAGATACTTAGAAGAAAATGAGACAATGTCTACCTTTAAAAATCTTAAAACATATTTTAACAAAATGTGTATTCAGAAAAATAAGCCTAGTAAAGCAGTAAGATTTGTACCTCCTTGAACCTCATTTATAAGATGGGATGATAGTACCTGTATTATCTACCCTGTATGTAAGGATCAATGTTTCCCAATTTGTAGAACACTACAAAAATAGGAGTCATTATTATTACCAACCTAAGAGTTTCATATAAAAGCTAGTTATTGTTAAATGTTAATTTGATGAGTATACCACCTATGTCTGCATCTGAGATATTGATGAAAATGCTGAACAGCACAGGGCCTTGCATAGACAGATGCTCTCTACTAACAAAGACACAAATCTAATAATGACAAAGAATGGAATCCAGAAGAAATGTCTTTCCAATGATTCTATGTACCCATGAGCTCCTTGAGAGCAAGGGATATCTATTGTCTTTCTTTATATCCCAGTCCCTAAACAAAGAACCTGGCACAAATTGGTACTTAATAAATATTTACTAGCTAACTACTCTTTGAGTCTAAACAATTAAACAGTTTTATATTCTCCTAATTGTATATAGCCCACATCTCTTCATCTTGTCTGCAAAGATAACATGAGAATAAAAGCAGTATACTGAAATAAGGCAAGTCAGCCTCAGAGGGAGGAAGATCTCTGTTCAGTTCTCACCTTTGACTGATATTGCCTCTATTACTCTGGACAAAACACTTAACTTCTAACTATTCCAGGCAATTCTCTAAAATACAACTAAGGTGATATCAGCACATTGGTAGAAGGAATATTTCTTCTACCAAAGAAATCACAGGCTCAATGATCCTTTTAGTGTTTAGCTAAGCATTGAAGTCAACTCAGTAGACTAGAATTTCCAGACTTTGCTCTTCTTTTAAAAAAATTGACATTTGTCTTTTGTTTAGTCTTATTGTTGGGTTTAGTAGAAAGAGCACTGGGCCTAGAATCAGGAAAAAAATGAATTCAAATTGATTATTGGGCACTTCTTAACTCTGTACCCCTGGGAGAGTTGGGTAATTTCTATCTGCCTCAATTTTCTCAACTCTAAAATGGGGATAATAAGCTCTCCCAGGACTGATTTGAGATAATATATGTAAAGTGCTTAGAATAGGGTCTAGAACATAGCAGGTGCTTAATAAATACTTGATTTCTCTTTCCCCCATACACATACCCCTTTGTACCTCTCCCATTAGACTGTTCTTTTTCAAAATAATACATAAACTTAGACTGAGGTAGGAAGAATGTTACCAGTCATTTAATCCTCTCATTTTACATATCGGTGACCCTAAACCTTTAGAGAATTTACTCAAGGTCATGAAGCCATAGATTTAAAGTTGGAAGGGGTTTAGTCTAGTCTGATCTCATCATTTCACAGATGAAGAACTAAGGCTAAGAGATTAAATATTTCCTTCAAGGTTTCACAAATAGTAGATATCAGAAATGGTATAGAAATATAGGTTTTCCTGGATCCAAGTTCCATAGACAATATGTTGCTGTGTCAGAATATTCAAGAAAATATCATGTTTTGTTAAGGAGAAACAAGGGGCATTCAGGAGTGTCTTAATAGGTTTCATCAGAGTATATCCTTTATACCTAGTTAAAGAAATTGATGCCCCAAGCAGAGGAATGACTTGTTTGAGTCAGCACAGCTGACTATGAGCTAATATGAGAATATATATATATATATACATATACATATATATGCATATATATAAAGAATACCTGAGCTTTCCTAATATATTTTTCAGTGTCTTTGTTTTATACCTTGAGCATCTCAAATTTCATGTCAACATATCAGTATTTCCCCAAGAATAGAGTTTCTCCTTCCCTCTTTAGGGAATAAAGGAAAATAAATGAGGGTTTTGTTTAGCTAAGTGGTATGATACCACCAAGTAAAGGGTAAGACTAAAGAAAAGTGGGACTTAAGGCTCTACAGAAATATTTCATCTATTTCACAGGTTTGTAAAGGACCCACCCTGGCCATGAAAAGAAATTTGGATCAGATCTCTCTCTTAGCATGAAAATATGTAGGAAATACAAAAGGTACTTTTCCATGTTCTTCTCCGCTTCATAGACACAGATACTCTTTGAAAATTCAGAACTTGGTGGTGCTGTTTGCAGATGATCATATTGAAAGTTTTCTATAAATTTACATCTAGAAAAGACCTTAAAACCAGTTCAGGAATCCACCTTTTTCATCATATTGATGAGGAAACTGAGAGTGAAAGGAAGAAGACATAGTGAAATGATTAGTCAGGACCCAGGTCTCTTATTCTCTAAATTCAGAGTTCTTTAATAATGTAGATGATGATGATGATGATGATGATGATGATGATGATGATGATGATGATATCATAAGAGTGAGAAATCAAATAGCACCTTAAAGTTTATAAAGCATTTTTAAATGATTATCTGATTTAATCCTTGCAACCTCCAGAGGTCAATGTGATGATAACCTGTTTTTATATATATATATATATATATATATATATATTTATATATGTTTTTATATATGGAGGAAACTGAGGTAGACAGTTTAACAAATAATGCAACCTACATTTCCCAATTTATACTTCCCTCTTTTCCTTTTGTGGACACATTTCTTAGTCCACAGAGTTATTTTTAAAAGGGAGGGGGAGATTTTAACAAAACTCACCAAATATTGGAAAAATTATGATGTTATGGGAAATTTTCATATCCATGCATCCTCACAAAAAAATGAAGAGATACAGCATAATGTGCCTTCTCTCATCTATTTCTTGAAGCCAAGATGGGTCATTTTAATTTCACAGCTTTCAGATTTTATGGTTTTGTTGTTGCTTTTACCTTTTAGATTGTCAAAATTATATTGTATATTGCTTTTCTAGTTCTGTATTCTTCCCTTTACATTAGTACTTATAAGTTTTCTCAACTTCTTTTTATTTATAGAATACAAAATATAGAACAGTAATATCCAGTGCAAATTATTGTCGTGTAGATATCTTGATCTCTCATTTATCTCTATCACAATCCACTTGGTATTACAAATACTTTTGTATATGTGTTTCATTGAAACTTGTAGACTTGAGGACAGATAGTGTGTTTACTTTCATCTTTGAATACCTAGCCTAGCAGAATTCAGTTTTATATTATATAACTTAATAAATGATGGATGAATCAAACACATATGTTTGAAAGCTATTGTATGAGACCATTCTAATTCAGCATTCAAACATTTAGGTAACCACTAGCAAAACCTTACGTTGATCTGGGAAGTTTGGGGAAACTAATATTGTTTAAAGCTCTAAATAGGGTGCTAATTCCTTTCTTTCATGGCTATGTATGAGCTTCAGCGGTGGACAGCTCCTAATTCTCACTTGCCATTTGGGGAAGGGAAGCCTCTCTGAGCAGATGCAGACACTAGCCATGAATACCATAAACGTTGGAAGATGGCAAATAAGATATTTGTGTGGAATGTTTCTCACTCAGAGAAGTGTGCAAGGGATGAAAAGAAATGAAATTTCCTGACATGAGATCTAAAAACTACTGGTAGAAAGGACAAAGAAGTTAACTTTGTACAGGTAAATATTTGGGAGCTTCTAGTTTTAGATCATGTTCTCCATGATCTATTTGTTTTATTTGTTATTTGTTACTTAGAACACTCAAGCTTTTGCCATACAGTCTCTCTTTGTTTCCTGTCAGTGCATCTTGATATATTGAGAATATACCGTCTATCCTAGGACACCTCCAAACCATATGATCATAACTCCAAACCAATGCTATTTCAATAGCCCAATATATGGTCTTCCTTCCTTAAAGATCTACCTACTTCAGGTCATCCTCTCCTCTGCTATTAAACTGACCTTTCTACCATGCAGTTCTGACCACATTACCTTCCAATTCAATAAACTGCAGTAGTTCTCCATTAACTCCAAGTTCTTACTTAGTACAGTGCCAAGAACATAGTATGTACATGATATATTTATTGACTGGCTGATTCCAGGATTAAGTTGAAAATCCTGGGATCTTAAAGTCCTTTATAACTGCACTCCTTCCATTTTTCAAGGTTTCTTTCACCTTACTCCTTTCCACATACTCTGTGATTCAGTGATTCTCACTTCCTTGTTATTCTTCTCGCATAACACATCTTTCCCCACTCTTGTATATTTCCTAGCTACAATCTATGCATGAAACTCTTCCCCTCCTACTCTCTGGCTTCCAGGTAGCTCTGGCTTCCATCAAGGTGAGCTAAAGTTCTGCTGCCTTCAAGAAATATTTCCCAATCCTTGTTATTCTTAATCAATTGTTTATATGTTGTCTCCTCCATTAAACTGTGAATTTAAGAGCAGAGATAGTTTTTAGTTGTTGTTGTTTTTATTTAGAGGTTTGAAGTTTTGTGTAGTTTCTGTTTTTCTTTGTATTGTTAGCACTTTGTATAATGTTTGGTACATAATAGAAAATTAATATTTGTCAATTTTAATTACAGTGCTATCAATTACTTTACTTATGAAAGGCAGCAAAGTTCTGGGCAAAGTGCACTAGCATAGATTCAAAAGACTTTGTTCTACCATTTAGCTTTGCTTCTTCTTAGATGTGACCATGGATAAGAGTTTACCTCTCTGAGGTTCTATTTTCTCCTTTGTAAAATGGACATCATGATGCTTTTTAAACCAACTTTTAAAAGTGGCTATGATGAACAAACGAAATGATGTCTAAATGGCATGGAAATTAAAGTTATGTTTGTATATGCTTAATTGTTTAGAGAACTGCAGACACTGTCAAGGTTCATTGGTATAAGCAGTTATATCCACAAGAGATATTCCCTAGGCCTCTAGAAATCATTTAAGTGAGCATAAAAGTTCAAATGCTTCATGGTTTAAAGGAGTCTTCTGACTGGGACTTGGGCATCCTCAAAAGCCTAGTAAACTTCATTGTATCATCAAAAGAAATCAGATCCATAGTCCCCATCAGTCATTCTATGTGTGCAATTGCTAATGAGCATTTGGAGGGATAGTAGAAGGAGTTTCAAAGAGTAGTACATCATCTATCATTTGAGTAAAAAAAAATAAACTTCATAAGTACATGATAATGGAGGTGTGGCAAGATAACAATTCATCTGAACAAAGATCAGAATTCTGAATTAAGTAAAAGCTAAAGATGAGCTAAATTTGTGATATGAAACTCCAGAAAGCTAATCTATCCTTCAGCTTTAAATCAGGGATAAGGGAGGGCATTAACCTTCTGTATTCTACAGTGGTTGGAACACATATGGAATATGGTGTTCAATTTGGAGCACCACTTCCAGAAAGGGATGGAGAATATCTAGAGGAAGTTGATCTTAATGAAGTAGGGCATTAAAGTTAATTCCAAATGAGAACTGATAGCATTAATTGGAAATGTTTAGTCTGTAGAAGAAAAGACTTAGGGGGAACATGAAAAGTATTTGCAAGTATTTGAAAAACTGGCATCTGAAAGAATAATGAGACTTGTTCCACTTGGTCCCAAATAAGTGATTAATGGGTAGAAGATGCAGAGAAGTGAATTCAGCCTTGCCATAAAGAAACAACTCCTAACAATTAAGCCATTCTCAAAATGGAATTGGTTTAATTAAAAACAATAATAGATCTTATTGAAAATAATCTCAGAGGGAAGGACTAGGAAAGACTTATTGTGTACAGAAGGAACCAAATGAGATGTGATTGAAGCTAGAGAAACCAGAAAGGAAGAGTCAAAGAGGGAAAGAGTTACAGACAAGGGGAAATACACAGTGAAAATGCTGAGCTGGGAGAAGAAGTGTTTTGTGGGAAGAATTACAATGATAGAAATATCATTGAATCAGAGAGTATAAGGAAAGGAATTAGGTGTAAGAGGATAGTGAGTTTCTTCTTAGTGATGTATGCAAAGAAAGGTTGAATTAATATTTGTTGAATATGGTAAAAGTTGACATAGAGGTTGAAATGAATAGCCTCTGAGTTCCTGTGACTGTGTGATTTTTACTAAAATAGTTAAGTGAGCCATACAGCCCCTACATATAAAAGTTAATTCATAGGTTTTATGCTCCCTAAGTTTGTAAATCAAATGTTTCACTTCTTTCTCATATATTACAATGATACACAATTTCTGAATAATGTCTCACTAATAATTAAGGAGTCCCACTAAGAGGAGAATGGCTAAATAAAGCATTGTACAAAAATATAATGGAACAGTAGTTCATAATAAAAATAAAGAATATGAACAACTGAAAGAAATATAAGAGACTTCAATGGACTGCTAAAGTATGTAGAACCAGGAAGATGATATTCCCAATAACTACTATAATGTAAATGGTAAGAAAAATAACAACAACAAAATAGAAAAGTGAACTCTATAATTCTAATGACCAAGATTATTCCTGAAGAAAAACTGAGAAAATATATCTTTATCTCTTATTTTTAGACCTGTTAACAAAAGGTATGGAAAATCATACATAGATAAATATAGTGATAGATCTGTCTATAATTTATTTTATGTTGTGTAGAAAAGATTCTTCCTCCTTTCACATATCTCTCTCTTCTCTCTCTCTCTCTTTCTCTCTGTCTGTCTCTGTCTCTCTCAATGGCTTACTGGATATAAGAGAAGAGGAGGATCATGTTCAAAATTAGTAATACATTTTAAGGACAATTAAAAGTTGAGGGAGACAGATTAAGTGACTTGTTCAGGGTCACATAGCTAATGTCTGATAATTGAATTGAATCAAGTCTTCCTGGCTCTACTGATCTTCCCCTAATAATGGAGAAGTGAATAATATGTGAAGAAACTAGAAAGTTAGGAAAAGGTTTTGGATGTCAAGTGAAGGTTTTTGAGGTTTTCTAAATAGGGGAGCAACTAAAGATTGTAGAGCAGAAGAGAGACATGAGCAGATCTATAACTAAAAATGATTATTCTGATAGCTTTATGTAGGAAATTACTTTCAAATATATGATCCTGTCTGATATTTCCAACAGGACTATGAGATAAGCAGTTTAAGTATTATTACTTTATTTTACCAATGAGAAAACCATGGCTTGTATGAATCACACAAATGATACATTACAGAGCCAATATTGGAAGAGAGACCTTCTGACTCCAAGCTCAATTCATTTTCCTCTATATCACGCTTGACTTTCATTCTATAAAAATGGGGGCTTGGACATTAAGGAACTTTAAATGATATATTTGAGCTGCAGTTCTTGGTACACTGAATACCACACAACATTTAAAACCGAAAGGCCTGAGTTCAAATTCTGATTCTGCCACCTATGCAACAATGGATGCCATTTAACCTTTTTATACCTGTTTCCATTTCTCTAAAATGAAGAGAATGGACAAGCTGTCTTTTCTAGTTCTAAATTTATGATTCTGTCTTCCATTTTATTGTTGTGCCTTGAGGCAATTCTCACTGTTTACTTTGTTGAAAAATCATTGTTTCTTACTCTGCCACTGTCATCTTCTCCCTAAAAGGAGAGGCTGAAAACTAGGCAGCACAGTTCTTGTTCTCTAGTTTTACCTTGGCCATAAACTATGCTCAATAAATAATTATTGAGGGAACAAATTAAAAATCAAAAGAATAATATCTTCCTTTTTCTTCCCCCTGTTCAATTTTCTAGTAAGTTAGAAAGGCAAAAGTTTAAAGCATATATAATAGCAAAGTTGTGAGAATTCATGCAGAGTGGATCCTTCTTTGATGATAATAAAAAAAATAAATCCAATAAGGAAAACAAGTGTTATCAACAAAGTTGGCTGTATGTGTGGTATTAGGATATGAGAAAACTACAAGACTTAGGCAAGATATATTTTGAGCTCCAATGGAGTTTATTAACTACTAGATTAAAAAAATAATTATTATATAAACAAAGAAAATTTTAGGAAATAGAAAAGAAACAAACACATAATTGAAACTGACATAATAGCTAGGTTTATATAATGTCTTAAGGTTGTCCTTTACAAGTGTCATCTTCTTTTGTTCACCCAACAATCCTGTGAGGTAGGTAACAATATCATTCCCTTAGGAAACTGAAGTGGATAGGTGTAAACTGATTAACCCAAGATCATCTAACTAGTGTGTGGCTAGACCACATTTGAACTCAAGACTTTCTGACTCCAATACTAGCACTTCATCCACTGTACCACTTAGCTGCCTCATATCACATATTACATATTATGTAATATGTATACTAATATTATTAGTATTATTAGTAATATTACATAATATTACATATTATGTAATAAGTATACTAAAAGAGGGTAGAAGAAAGTTAGATTCCATGTTGAGGATATATGTAAATATTCTAAGGGATATGGAAAAACTATATTTTCTATAGAGTTGAAACTGGTATAGATTTTAGAAAATTTTCAGTCCAACTCTCCCTCCTTTTTTTCCTTTGATGAGTAAATTGAAACTTAAGAATGATAAAATTGGATTTCCCAGGAGCCCATATATATATATAGTGAGTAACAAAGTCAGAATTCAAGTCGAGATTCTCTGCTTCTAAATACTACTCTCTTTACATTATGCCATGCTAGTGAAATTTGATAGGGAAGATCTTAGGAAAGATAAATTTTTTGTTTCTCTCATTTTCTCTTACTTTATTTCTAAAAGCAGACTAATTTTAATTAACTAAAACTTTGCTTATGTGACCCATTTTGAGTACCCAAAACAAGTAAAAATACATTTAAAGCTATTTATATTTTAAAAAGAGAAATGAAGCAACAAATGCCCTTGACTGCTTCTCAGTATCTTCCCTTATCCCTATTTCTTTCTCTTTGTTCACCTCTGTATTTTTGTAGATATTTTCCCCCTCATGCCAGCATGGTCAAGGCACCTGCTGTTCTGCTGGATTTTTTTCCCCCTTCATATACTGAAGGCTGTCCAAATCTTTCTATGGTCATCTTCGTTTACAATTTGAAATTACCTTGGACAATTCCATGGCTTGGATGCCCCAGAGTTATTCAGCCATTCCTTCCAGCTGCTAGGCCAGCATGGATGAGTTTGGAGGAGGAAAAAAATATCACTCCATCAATGAGCACAATTTAACATTGATTCTCTCCAAAAGCAGACCAGATTTCGATAATCTGATGTAAGCTTCTGTGAGGCTCCCCTCTGGAGGACAGCATATTCCCTCTCAAAAGAGCTTAATTCCAGGCCTGTTGTCAGTAAACTAATCTTCCCTTATCATCTATTTAACTGAAATAATTCCTTTTCCACTTTGAATTGCTGGGGCCTTAGAATTACTCTTTCCAGGAGGGGCTTCTAAAGGCTGAAATTCCTCTGAGTTTTTTTGTCTTGCTAATGATTTGGGGCAGAATCAGGCTTCCAGCAGGGCTCCTCTCTTCTTTGCCTGGTGAGGGTCTGATTTGGCCCACAGGGAGAGAATGCCTTCTAACAATGAGGATGGAGGGAGCCCTCCTTCAGGGGACCCAGAGGTCACGGGCACCGCTACACTAACAGAGCCCATTTTCTTGTTTAAATCTTGGATGGGAAGAAGTTGAAGATGGGACTGAACAATGGCATGAAAGGCCTCTCCCCAAAGCCCATTAAAGCGTGAGGAAACCGTGAGGAAACCATGAGGGTAGGGAATTGTTCTGCATGGGGAATTGATGAGTAGGAGGTGGGAGGGAAAGCATTACAACACAGAAGGCACCCTGATTATCAAGCAAATAAGGAGGCTTCTTGCATTTGTTGAATGCTAGGGGTCATGAGCTGGGAATGCAACTTGTGCCAAATTCATATTTCTAGGGATCTGAAAGCCCTCAGAGAGGCTCATCAGACTGTATATTGAATTGACCTTGTGACATTTTACTCAAATGGTTAGATGCAGGGACCTGGCCCCTCTCCTTCTGGACTTTACATTTTTTTCACTGAGGTAGCCTTTATGCAGATTTCTCTTCTGAAGTGCATTAAAAACATCCAAAGCTTCTTTTGACCAAGGTTGGTGGCCCTGTTATCAGTGTGACAGTTTTAGAGAATGTATTCAATACAAATAAAAGCGCTGTGTTTTCAACTAGACTTCCTAAATGTTGGTTTCTTTAAGCTTTAGGAAAAGAGAAAAAGAAAAAGAAAAATTGAGTATTATAAATTGATTTCAGGCCTGATTCCTTAACAGGCTATGTTTCAATATGTGGTATTCCCTAGATCTACCCACCAATTGTATTCAGGAAACAATGTCTTTTTAGCAAAGTAAGGAAAGTCCTGTACTAATCCATTTTTCTTAATTTACTCACCCATTATCAATTGACCACAACATAAGCAAGGAGAGAACTGATCAGTGAATGCAGACATTGAAAAGAATTAAAACAGATTCACACTAGAAAGGACTTCACAGGCATTCTAATCCAACCCTCTCTACCCAGATCCTGGATAAGGAATCCCAAGGACCTGAGATGAGTTTACCAATGTCACGAGAAAAAGCATAGGACACAAGTAAAGAGACTCATGTTTAAGTCACAACTCTAGCATAGAACACTGACACACCATACCTCTCTGATCCCTAGTATTCTCTTCTGAAAAACAGAATACTTTTACCTGCATTTATCCTGCCAAATTGTGATGAAATTGTTTTATGTGCTTAGCATGTTGCCGAAATGTGAATCACTTCAAATCTTCAATGGGGACATGATCACATTGTTGTGAATACCCTTTCTCTGGGTGTATAGTGAAACTCTTTCAAACTTTTCCACCCTGTATTCATTTAATAAAAATCTAAACAAAGTGTATCAAAAGTGTATCATGGCCCACTTGGGCGGTCTTCTCTTTAATTTCCTGTTCACAGGAAATAGCTGATAATATATTGTAGTCTTCTTACATCCATCAGTTGTCTTTTCACTGTCCTACCTGAGGTTATGAGGCTTCTAAAGGTCTCCATCATATATAATCACAAGGAGAATGTAGATTAAAAAATGTAAGCTTTTGTTGCAGACATCCTCAAAAGAATGATTCAATTCCTTGAGCATCATTTCAACTAATTTCTTACTAGTATTCAAAGTAAATCCTGGCTCATTGCCCATATGCAGATCCTCTCCAAGATTTCTTGGAGTAGTCTTCTATACTGTTGTGTGTCATAATCTGGGATATATGTATTCTTTGGCCACTTGGTTTTTCCCAAGTGTATTACTGGAGTAATTTCTTTGAATGGCTGTGAATATTATTCAGGAAGTCATGTAGCATTCTGGAGCTTGATGAAATCAGTACCATGTAATGTGTAAACAAGACATAAGAAGAACTTCATCATGAATAGGGAAAACATTTTCATCTGAATTTTTTGTAGCTTATCATCCATGTCTCTAGGAAATTCTATAATTCTCTTTGTTTTATGCATTCCATTATATTGATGCTTTGAGGATCATTAATGAAAACTGTTTTGTTAATTTATTATTTTAGGTGACATAAAAAGAGAAATTAAAACCAGTGCCTTAATTTGGAGGAAATACATGTAAAGTGATAACTATAAAACACTTAAATGATAGGATTGTAATAAGAGTACAAAATTTTATGATATGAAATGAAGAAGCAGAGCCAGAACTACCAATGGACAGAGGAGGCTTTTCCTCAACTATGTACGTCTTAGGAATCAAAATTCTTCCTTTAGAGGGTGACAGGAGAGTGATTTCTTTCCCAGAGAAAATATGTCTCACAAGCCAACCAATTTGTACCTAGGCCCTGATTTTCCACACCTAAGGTTCCATGACTGGCATGACCCTGCTCTGAGACTTGTCTTCCCACTAGAGCAAAGCAAATTGCTTTCTTATCACCTGGCCTGGACATTCATGCTATATAAGATTCCTGAGGTCATTTCAGGGGAATGGTGGTGATAAGGATGCCTGATAAACCCCTTCTCCAAATACTAGACTAGTCCCTACAGCTTCTTCTCTAGCTTCCCCTGCCCTTCCGTGACACTGTATCTCTTAGAGAAATCTCTTCTGTTTGTAGAAAATTAGAAAGATCATTAGGAGTTCTAATCCTGGTGCTGCCATTTATTATTTGTGTCTACTTCAGCAATTCTCTGGATCATGGTTCCTTTATGTATTAATTGAGAAAATTAGACTGAGTCATAACTAAGACAAATTTTAGCTTTAAATTCACAAATGAAAAAGTTTGCAGAACTTTATTTAGTGTATTGTTTATGAAGTTGTTGTTCAACTGTTTTTCAGTAAAGTCCAACTTTTTCATGACCCCTTTTAGAGTTTTCTTCGCAAAAACCCTGGGGTGATTCACCATTTCTTTCTCTAGCTTATTTTAAAGACAAAGAAACTGAGGCAGAGTTATATAGCCAGAAAATGTCTCAAGCCAAATTTGAATTCAGGTAGATAAATCTACCTGACTCCAGGCTCCTGATTTTACTCACTACACCAACTATCATTATGAACTGAGGATACTTAAATAGGATAGAAATATGAAATTTAGTCATGGTGAGGAATTTCCATTGTGAGCACTCACTTCACAAAAACTAATTGTAGCATGTGCTTGGCTTTTGATAGATCAGTTCCAACAAGTTGCCTGAGGAATATAGAGGTTAAGCAACAAAGGCTACAGAGATGAAGGTGATCTAATCAGGACCTCAAGGAACTGATCATCTATAGCAGGCTGGAAGTAAAATTAAGTAGAGTGATTAGGGAAAGGGACTAATCCAGGTGGGAAGTTCTAGAAGAATTTTATAGGGGCAACCAGCAGACCTTTATATTAAGCCCCAGCTCAGCTGCTTATAATTGGTTTAATCTTGGAGAGTTTGTTTCTTCATTTGTAAAATAGGGTGTTTGGTTTACATGACTTCTCAGCTACCAATGAGCACAATAGAATTCTATGAATACATTCAACTATGAATCAAGAAAGATTTCAAAAGGTATTATCGCCTTAATTGAACCTTGAAGAGAAGAATTTAAGAACCTAAAATAATCATTTTATTGATGTAATATAATTATATTGTTTTTAAAAATAAATTTGTTTATTTTTAGCATTTTTTTATAATTTTGATTTCTGAATTCTCTCCATCTTACCCATCTATTCATTGAGAAGGCAAACAATGTGATATTGATTATACCTGTAAAATGTGACAAGGAAATCACTTTAAAAGACTGATATATATATTAATTTAAGGTCGCCAAGGAATTCAGCTATGTAATTCCAAAATGAAAACTCAAATCAGCCGTCAGCCTTTTATAGAGTTTAATTACAAACAGGAGGAAGAAAGGAATTAGAGATAGAGATAGAGAGAGAGAGAGAGCGAAAGGGGAGAGAAGGGAATAGGGCTTAAATACCCCCTCTGTTTAGGCTGGGCCAAAAGGCCCAAGCCCTTAGATAGCTGGGGCAAAGAAAAGAGATCAGTCCCTATTACTCACGTGACCAAAATGGAGAAACAGTCTCAAAGGCCCCCACCTTCAGCTTCCTTCAGAGCAAGCTTCTCAGAGCATACTCCAACCACTCAGACAAACTCCTCAACCACCACCCTGAGTCTTCAGACCCCTCTCTCTTTAAGGAAACCATCCAAGTTCCCTCCCCTCAGTTCTCACATCTACCAATCACTGTCCATCAATTTCCCTGTGCCAATGGAGGCTCTATCTTAACCCAGGACCGCCCAGAGGTCTCTGGCTTTGCACATGTCTGTTGAAGGTCATATTTTCAAATAATTAAATCTTTGATCCTTTGCTACAGCCCTTCCTAAATCCTGTTAACCTGAGTAGGGTAGAGATTGGAATAATTAAATTTTGATCTATGCTGCAGCCCTTCCTCAATCCTGTTAGGACTGAGTAGGGTGGAGATTGATTCCAAGTATCTCCATTGTATCAATTCTAAAATCAATCATGACTCAAAGAAATTCCTGTTCTATGCTTAAGCATAGGTAAAAGTCCTTTCCATTGTTCAGCAAAAGGTTTCTGTCCTAAAGTAATCTTAAGAAGGGAGGGGGAGGAACCTCCCATGCCAATGGGGTTCACATTCCAATAGACTATCAGTAAGAAATTTTCCAAGTATGAAATTTCCCAATGGTGAAATTTCCAACATTTATAAGTCTAAGGAATTTTAAGGTTTACAAAAACAATGCAAAATGTTTCCATGTTAGCTATATTGTAAAAAAGAATTGCATGAAAAATAAAGAAAGTGAAAAAAATTGCTTTGATCTGGACTTAGACTTTCATCAGTTCTCTGGAGGTAGATAGTATTTTTCATCCTGGGTCCTTTGGAATTGTTTTGTATATATGTTTGGATCAGAGTAACTGTTTCACAGTTGATCATAGATACAATATCTTTACTGTGTACAATACTGTCTTAGCTCTGCTCACTTCATTTTGTATCAGTTCATATAAGTCTTCCTAGATTTTTCTGAAACCATCTTGTTCATCCTTTCTTAGAGCCCAATAGTATTCTATCACAATAAATAAAACTTGTTCAACCATTCCTAAATTGATGGGTATCCTCTCAATTTCTAATTTGTTGCCACCAGATAAAGACCTGAAATGAATATGTGTGTACATAGAAATTCTTTTCCTTTTTATTGATCTCTTTGGAATATAAACCTAGTGGTAGTATTGTTGGGTAAAAGGTTATGCACAATTTTATATCTATAATTGTATTTTTCTTGAGAGAAATTATACAAAATGTGAATTTAGGAGAAGTGGATATAATTAGTGACATTTTCCCTATCATAGAAGAGCTTATTCCTGCTTTCTTTTGGAGTAGCATTAGGTAGATGAATTTTAAAGGATACTTCATCTGAGTAGTAAAATAAAACCTGATACAAATGTTAAGAAGTTAGAATATATTGAATGCAAAATAACTAACTATTCCACCTCAAATCTACATACAAATAATAGAATTTTCAACCAGGTAGTCACCAACTTATAAGTTAGTGTCATAGGCTATATTTAAAATTCTTCATAATATTAAAATATACTACATTCTCTATAGGATAAAATCTAAATCTAGGCTTAGTATTAACAATTTCAAAAATATGACTCCATTCTATTCCTCTGAGCACTGCTTTCTAACATCTTTCTTTTCTTCTATTCAGATTCTTCTTATTGCCCCAATAAAGAAGCCATAGTCAGTTTTCTGAGTTTTGGTTCATTCTTTTCCTACCACATTCATAGCTTCATAAAATCTCAGGGTTGGAAATAAATTTAAGGCTCATTTGTCCTATATTTACTGTACAGTCAAGAGATTTCCCCAATAAAAATCCTGTCTGATAATCATTCACTCTCTGCTCAAACATTTCCAATAATGGAGAGCTCACTACCTCACATGTTGTTTGGATAGACATAGTAGCTGATTCACTTTAATTCATTACATGCTTGATGAGTGCCTACAAAGTACATAGCTCCACCCTAGAAATTTTATTAGAAAGCTGCATATTATGTCAAACATATTTAATTAATCTAAACATTCTCTGCACATAAGAGTTTCCTGTGTGACATTTGAGGCTTGGCTCATCTATAAACATTACAGATGACTTTTTGAATAGTTTATTATTTTCCAAATTTTGAGAGCTAAATCAAGGCTTTTCTGAACCATGAAATCTTTCCTGATAACTCACTGATCTTCATTCTCTCTGAACTCTAACAAAATGTAGAAGATAGATAGCTAAATCTATAGGGTAGATATCTATATTTATATAGATATCTTCTGTAACTCTAAAAAATTTGAGATAAAAAGGATGTTTAAAGCATTTAATCTATAATATGCCCAATATAATAAGCCCATTCACAGCATTTCTGATAGGTGGTCATTTACACTGAATCTAAACTCAGGAAGAGAAGTCTTCCTGACTCTAGGTCTGACACTCTATCCACTATGCCACCTAACAGCCTAGTTGCTTAATTATAAACTGCCATACTATTATTCCCAGTGCTGGTCTTATATCCTGAAAAAAAATTGCTATGTTTATGTCTTATATTTCCTTCATATAAGTAATAGCACATAGTGCCACAGTCCATGAATTTTAAGACTAGAGAATACTATAGAGTATAGAATATTACAACAGAGAATCTTAGAAATAGGAGGGCCTTTAGAATATAGAATGATGTGAGGGCAGAGACTCTTTAGAACAGGAATTGGCTTACTACAGCCAGCAGGCCAAATAGGGCCATCCACCTGTTTTTGTATAGCCCATGGGCCAAAAAAATGTTTTTAGACATTTTAAAATATGAACTAGAGTTTACTATCCCTTACTTAAGAAGATAGGATGTTAGGAAATAGGCTTTTATAGTCCTAAAGATGAAGAAACTGAAGTTCACAGGAGCTAATTAAGGAACTTGTCTAAGTTACTTAGTTAAATGTGGACATTTAAAGCTAGTGTTTACAGTCGAACTCAGGTCCACTGACCTTTAAGGTCCTGGGGGAAACTATTTACCTTCACCTGTAAAACTAGGAAAGCAATATTCACATAATAATATTGTATCTACCTCACATGTTTGTTCTGAGAATGAAAGTTATATGTGTAAACTGCTTTGTATACGTTATAATATAGAAATAGTTTTTCTATAAAATAGTAGGTTAATGTGCTAATTAATCTTAATGTCATCCCAGAGAGTTCTTGAATATGCAAAAACTTTTCATTGATTATAAGAAAAATCAACCCTATATTTGTAACGACAAAAATGTGGGTTTCAAGACTGTGAATTGCTAAAACTATAAAAGTTTCGGCCAAACTGTAAAGGTAATTTTTTAGTGTCTTGATTTATATTAAAAATAAGAGGCCACCATGGGAAAATTCCCAAATATGAAAATACCCAAGTCAGCTGGGTTTTATGGAGATTTTAATTAATACAAATGAAGGAATTAAGAGGGAGAGAGAGAAAGGGAGAGAGAGAGAGAATAGTAGAAAGGGCCTAGGCCAAATAGCCTCGGCCTGAGCCTTAAGGAAAAGAGAGTCAGTCTTTATCACTCACCACTCGTCCCAAGCAAGAATCCAGTCCTCCACTGAACTCCTGAACTCCTGAACTTAGTTCAGAGCTCCAATTCAGCTTCCAAACTGAACTACCAACAAATTGAACTGAATTCTCCTTTTAAAGAAATTTTCTCTTGTGTCACCTCCCCTAAATTTTCACATCTTCCAATCACAGTAGATGTTTTTTTTTTCCCCCCAGGACTGCCCATTCTTAGTTCTCACCACTCTTTAGTTCTCACCTTCTCTGGGTAGACTAAAACTTCACACCTCTTTCGTTAAGCTTGCCTTTTTATAAGTTGCTTGACCTTTTAGTGATTAATTTAACCTTTATAGGTACTTAGCTCCCCTTTTGTATTAGATCTAAAAATAGACCACCTAGCTTAGGGTTTTTGCTTCACTATAAGTATGAGTTGGGGACTTTTTATTGTTCAATCAGGAATTTGCAACTTTATCTTCCCCTAAGGCACTGTCTGAGAAGGGTGGAGTAATTTTAAAGTTCTCAATACATTCCTGACAAAGTACCTCCATTGTTAAAAAATGGGGAATAGCTTAATCAAATCTTCTAAGGTAGAGTTTGAACAGTTTTAAGATTCACATATTTGAAGTATTAGTAATTTTTTTTAATTTTTATGTTGCTAACAGTGATAACTATGAGAAATATACATTTATTCTTCTAGATTTTAACAATAGTCAAATATCAATTAGTCAATCAGTAAGTATTTATTAAGTGCCTATTATGTGCTAGATACAGCACTAAGCAGTGGAGATACAAAATATGTAAAGGATGTTCCCTGAAATTAAAGAATTTAGAATCTAATGTGGGATACAATAAGAAAACAAATATGTGCAAACAAGGTAAATATATTTCTATTAACATTATTCAGTATTTGGAATTTTAGGCTATTATTGAAATATTATTTAATAATAATTAATTTGTCCTTTGAAGAAACATTTAAACACAGACAATTTAAATAGAATGGAGTATTTAAAGATAATCTATTCTATCTCCCTTCATTTTACATATATGAGGAAAATGAGGCCAAGAGGGGAGAAATGATTTATCTAGTCATCCAACAAGACATTAGTTGGCTTGAGACTAAAAACTGGATCTCACAGATATGATGGTATACTTAGAGAATCCTAGGTAATCAACTAAAAACCCAGTTGAAATAATTAAAATCTTTAGCAAAGTTGCAGGATAGAAAACAAACCCACATAAATCATCAGCATCTCTATATATTTCCAACATAAGTCAGCAGCAAGAATTAGGAAGAGAAACTTCGTTTAAAATCACTCTAAACAATGTGAAAGATTTGGGAATCTATTTGTCAAGATAGATACAGGAATTATATGACCACAGTTATAAAATACTTTCCACAGATATAAAATCAGTTCTAAACAATTGGAAAAACAGTAATTGCTCATGGATAGGCTGAGCCAATAAAATCAAAATAACAACCCTACCTAAATTAGTTTACTTATTCATAGCCATACCTATCAAACTACCAAAAAACCCATTTTATAGAACTAGAAAAATAATGACAAAATTCATCTGGAAGAACAAAAGGTAAAGAATATCAAGGCAACTAATGGGAAAAATATGAAGGAAGGTGGTTTAGCAATACTAGATCTTAAACTGTACTATAAAGCAGCAATCATCAAAACAATCTGGTACTGGCTAAGAAATAGAAGGGTGGATCAATGGAATAGATTAGGGGTAAATGACTTGAGCAATCTAGTGTTTGATAAACACAGAGATCCCAGATTTTGAGATAAGAACTCATTATTTGACAAAAACAGCTGGGAAAATTGGAAAATAGCATGGTAAAAATTAGGTTTAGATCAACATTTCACATTCTATACCAAGATAAGATCAAAATGGGTTTATGATTTAAACATAAAGAGTAATATTATAAGCAAATTAGGGGAACAGAAGAGTTTACCTATCAGATCTATGGAGAAGGGAAATATTTAAGACAAAACAAGAAATAGAGATGATTGCAAGTTGTAAAATGAATAATTTTGATCATAATAAATTAAAAAGTTATTTTATAAACAAAACCAATGCAACCAAGATTAGAAGTGAAACAACAGAGAAAAAAATATAACAAATTTCTCCATTAAATGTCTAATTTCCCAAATATATAGAGAACTAAGTTAAATTTATAAGGATCCAAGTCATTCCCCAAATGATAAAAGGATATGAATAGGCAGTTTCAGAAGAAGAAATCAAAACTATCAACAATCATATGAAAAAATGTTGTAAAACACTCTTGCTTAGAGAAAAACAAATTAAAATAACTCTGAGGTGCCACTTAACACTTAGAAATTTGGCCAATATGACAGAAAAGGAGAATAATAAGTGTTAGAGGGGATGTGGCAAAATTGGGACACTAATGCATTGCTGGTGGAGTTGTGAATTGATCCAATCATTCTGGAAGGCAATTTGGAATTATGCCCAAAGGGCTTTAAAAGAATTCACTCTTTGTGACTCTTCAATACCAGTAGTAGGTCTGTATCCAAAAATGGGAAAGGATCTGTTTGTACAAAAATATTTATAGCTGCTCTTATTGTGGTGGCAAAGAATTAGAAACTAAAGAAATGTCCCTCAATGGGGGAATGACTGAACAAAATGAAGTATATAATGGTGATGGAATATTGCTGTTATAAAGAATGATGAACAGGATGATTTCAGAATGAACTGGAAAGACCTATGTGAACCAATGCTAATTGAAATAAGCAGAACCAGGAGGATCTTATACACAGTAACTACAAACATTCTGAAGCCACAGAGTCAGACTTTTCCATTTGGATTATCATTTTGTGACCTAAGGGAAGAAAAAATTAAAAAAGAGAGAGGCTGCAGGCAGGGATACCAATTATAAGGCTATTGAAATAGTTCATATATGAACTGATGTGGTCCTGAAGTAGACTGATGGCTGTGCATTTACAACAGAAGAGTGCAGACATGAAAAAATATTGGTGGGATAGAATCAATAAGACTTGTAAGTTAACTGAATATGAGATATATATTTTAAAAAAAGTTGTGAACTGGATTGAATAGAAGAAAGGTGGTACCCTCTACAGGAAAAGATAAGGAATTTTGTTTTGGACATGTTGAATCTGAGGTGCACAGAGCACATCAAATGCAACAAGTCCAATAAGTAATTGGTGATGGGGGCAGTTGTTCAGGAGATATGCATAGTACAGAGAATAATCTGCCAAACTAGTATAGTAGATAAACTTTGGGAGTAAATGAAATCACCATGAGGACTGAGAAAAGGCCATTTGGATTCAGAAATTAGAGATCATCTGAAACTTTAGATAGGCCAATTTCAGTTGAATGATTAGCTCAGAAGCCAGGTTGCAAAATGAGAGGGGGAGCAAGATAAGCCACACATATAGATAATTTTTTCCTAGAAATTTCACTATGAAGATGGGGGTAATGAATGCAATGAAAGCTTGAAGAAATAGTAGGATCAAGGAAATTTTTGTTGCTGCTGTTTGTTTCAGTAGTGAATAAAACAAACCTGGGCATATTTATAGGGAGTAGGAAAGAAGCCAGTAGATGGGTAAAGAGTAGATCATATTTAGAGAACAGATTAGTTCTAGGTACAAATGCTGCTGGAGAAGACAATAGATGACAGGATTAAGGATGTAAAAAGAAAGAGTATATTTTCATGAGAGACTACAATAAAATTGGAAAAGATAGATAATGAATAAAATGAGTTTTGAAACAGAAAAATTAACCACTAGCAAATTTGTCCAGCCTGAGGGCAATGGAAAGATTTACTTTTCCTTCATTGTTCAAGTTTCTTTAGGACACAAGGTAAATGGGAAACTTCCACTGCTTTGGGAGAGACTCTTCTATATAGAAGCTAGTGAATCATTGTATGATAACTCTTTAAAACTGTGAAGATCCTCAGAGATCATATAACTCCCTTATTTTACAGATGAGGGAATTGATGCCCAAAGGAGGTGAGGAGGAGAACTTGGATTTGAAGACAATACTCTGATTCTAAGATTCTTCCACTCTTCCAACCCATTTGCAAGTCATTGGTTGTGAGAGATAAACATAAGGGATATCAGATATGCAAGGGGGTCCCATTATCTTTTTCAATGTTCCTTTAATTTGGGGCAGTGGAGGATCATTGAAATCTAACCTTAAAGAACTGGGGTGCTAAAGGAATGGGGAACCTTGTAGATTCATTTAAAGAAAATTATAGTGAAAAGGAGTAGATTTCTCCAAGTTCTCTTAAAGGCCAATTCTGACCAAAGAACATATGTTAATGACTAAGACTGCAGCAGAGCTCTCTATTATCCAAGCCCCTCCTTATTCTTCAATGATTTCAAAGAAAGAACTAATTCTTCAGTTGAGAAAAGATGCCCAGTGATTCAGGCTCCTTGAATCTGACAACAGAGCTGGGGAAACCTCAGGCAAGAGAGGTTTGGGGAGGGAGTGTCTTGCTCTTCCTGTCTCATTCTCTACTGACTCCACTTTGAGACTAGTCTTTCTCTTGGACCCTCAACATTTCCTCTTTTCTTTCCCTGGAAGTCAGATTGCAGAGGCGTGTGAAAATGGAAAGCAATTAAAAAAAAAAAACATGCCTCCAACCCCCCTCAAGGGAAAAAAAAAGCAATCAGACTCTTTCCAGCCTCAAGAGACTGCATTTGGCTTGAATTTGAATGTTGGCAGGAGGCATGTTCAGGAAGAGGGAGAAAGAATGTTCTCATTTTATCTCCACTGTTGCTCCCATCCCTAGTTAATAAATAGAAAACTCTTGTTTTAAATAACTAGATTCACTCATGGTCAATTTTCCAAATAATGGGAAGAGGAAGAGCTTCAATAAAGGATGACTTCTCAACCTATTTTTAGTCAGAAAATACCAACCTCTTTATCTAATGAATTTTTCAATAGAATCATCAAAGAATAGGAAATGGTTTCCTTCCATTGTGGTAGAAAGAGTACTGTGTTGTACTAGGAATAAGAAGAGCTAAATTTCAAGTCTTGGCTCTATGCCTGTGTAACCTTTGGTAACTCCCTTCTCTTCTCTTGGTCTATTTTTGTATCTGTTAGATGAGAATATTTGATCAGATGATTTCTACATAACCCACCCATTCTGGCCATTCATGATTCTAAAATTCATGAATATTTAAAAAAAAACATCATTTGATTACATTTTCTTTATTGGACATAATAATGAGTATAACAGCCATGGGTTAGGCTGGAGATGGGTTTCTGATAATAATTCATTTGACTCATCTTTGATGAGATTATCCATTCACCTAAAATATAACCTCTGGATATCTCAGTCATGCCCTGGTACTCACAAGTAATTTCTCTAACCAAGAGCTGGAGGGAAAGAATAAAGACATTCCAAAGAATCCATTTCTATTCTTCACTTTGCTGTTTATAACTTCAGTGCTAAATTAAAGTTGCCATTTTGAAAAATTCCATTTCTCTTGGATTCTTTATCACCTAACCCAAAGTGTGTATCTCATCCAAACAAAAATGAAAGTATTCATTTGATACAATGAAATACATACTTATTAACATTTCTCCTTGAACCTTTCATAATACAGTTTATCATCCCAATACATTTATTAAAACACAAGCACACACATATAAAAAATCAATTAATAGTTTAAAGGTCATTCAGACCACTAACTCTTAGCAATCTTTTGCGCTAGTCCTTTGACAGGACCTTCAGGAATGCCTCTTTAGTAACTGTCTTGGTTATTTTCTCTGCTCTCACTTCCCCCTATTTTGATTAAGGGAAAGACTCTATCACAAGGCAGAGGCCCTTAGAATTCATGGAATAAACATTTCCACAGGCCATGGACCAAATCAGGTGGAAGTTCACTAATCTAGAGATGCCATTAATATTAGGCCATTAAATTATTTACCTGTGGACATGTATTACATCCATGCTTATGTTCATGAGTATGTCTAGCCATGCACACACATATACACTCATATATCTCTATCAATATGTGTGTATTGCTTAGTATTTATGATTCTACCTATTTATCATTTATCTCTGTATCTTTCTGTCTCTCTAACTTTATTGTATAGTACATAGAGGGTGTACCTTGTAGTCAGAAAGATGTGGGTTCAAGCCCTCAATGGCATGGTCAACACAGCAAAACTAACATATTGACTAGTTGTTAAGCTTAATTATTGCTAAGTAATTTCACACTCACACTCACACACACACACATACACACACACACACACACATGCACATGCACTCCTGGAAGTTAATTATATAATATTTATATAGACGTAGCACAAAGCCTGACATACAGTATGTACTTAAATGCTTATTTTCTGTCTTCTTCTTTTCCTACGTCAATTCAAATTTTAGATCCACACAAAATGTATGTGTGTGCATGTGTGTATGTGTATATAAAATCAAATGACAATAATCAGAACTAGAATGAACCTCTGAGAATAGCAAATCAACACTACAAAATGTGAACAGTAAATATAATTTTGAGGCCATGGGTTAAAATGTCTGGTGATTCTATCTTCTACCAAAGTAATCTTGAATCATTAAACCCATTAGATCTGGGTCTCAGTTTCCTAACCTGCAAAAAAGGAGTTGGACTAGATTAAATTCTAAACTGCCCGCCCAGCTATGATGCTGAAATTCCTTTATTTAGTAAATGAGAAAACTGTAGCCTTGGCGATGAGAAATTACTTTCCCACGATTAGGCAGGCATAAAAATGGAAGAAGAGTCAGAATTCAGAGAGAGGCTTTCTGATTAAAAGTTCAATTTTTTAAGAAAATACATATACATGTGCATGTGCATTTCTGTAATGAAATAGATGCATGGATATTGTATATATACAAATATCCACATTCATATGTGCTGTATAAATATCATCCCATTTTATCCTTTTAACAACCCTAAGATGTAGGTGCTACTATTATACTCATTTTTAAATGTGGAACTGAGGCAAACAGAGGTTGTATCTTCCCCAGGGTAACCCTGAGAGAATGTGTCCAAGGCAGGGTTTGGACTTAGTTCTTGACTATGGCTCCAACATTATTATCTATTATTCATTTTGGCTGCCTCAAGATTACAAAATGCCTACTATGTGTTAGGTACTGTGCTAAGAGATTTAAAATTATAATGCCATTTTTGATATAGCCTTAAGAGAGAGATGGTATTGTTATACCCACTTTACAAATGGGGAACCTGGGGCAAACAGAAGTGAAGTGACTTGCCCAAGGTCACACAGCTAGAATGTATCTGATTACACATTTGAATTCAGGTCTTCTTGACCCCAGGCCAACACTTTTAACCACTGCTCTATCTAGTTGCTCTTGTGTGTATTATTTAAATAACCAGAGCAGGGAAGAGATATTTAATGCATGGGGAAGTGAAGTGACATCACCAAAATAAATAAAATGGGTGTTAAATATCAGAGGCTAGAATTTTATTTACTAATTTTTTTAACCCTTATCTTCTGTCTTGGAATCAACACTGTGTATTGGGTCCAAGGCAGAAGAGTGATAAGGGCTAGGCAATGGAGGGGTTAAGTGACTGGCCCAGGGTCACACAGCTGGGAAGTGTCTGAGGGCAGATTTGAACCTAGGACCTCCCATCTCCAGGCCTGGCTCTCAATCCACCGAGCTACCCAGCTGCCACCCAGAGGTTAGATTTTAACTTAGGTCTTCTGACTTTGAAGCTGATACTCTCTCCTCTGTATCATGCTATATTCACATGGATGCTTGTGCACACAAATATATTTCTATCAATTGAATACATAACTGATACATAATACATCCATGTCTCTATCTGTGTTACTTTGGCCAAGTCACTTCCAATCTTTCTGAGCCTTGGTTTCTTTATTTGAAAAATGAGGGAATTGAATTAAATACTCTTCAAGATTATCTCCAGCTCTATATGATCCAAAGATCATATAGTTAAGAAGTGTCTAAAGCTAGATCTTAATCCAAGTCATTCCAATATCAGGCCTAGAGTTCTATCCACTGTTTTACCTAGTGTGAAGATTGGATTTGGCTATGTCCTGATTGTAACAATGAAGGTACTTAGCTCTTCCTTGATAGTGAAGTTAAAATTGTAATCCCTGGTCTATTTTTAGATTTTAATCCCCAAAAGTGTTAGCTCAGTATTTAAAGTATATCTACCCATTTTAACCACAAGAAGGTGTGAACTAACCACAAAAGGGTGTGAAAACCCATTTCATGCATTGAGTAGGAGGTCTGTGACCCACATATGAAAGAGTAGGCCATCCTGGAGAGGAGCATCTGCTGTGGTTGATAGACGTAAAAATTTAGGGAAGGAGACACAAAAGAAAAAAGTCTTTAAATAGAGGAAACAGAGGCACAGAAGGATCAATGAATCAATAGATCATTCAGTCACTCGGAGGAGAGCCTGGAAGAGTCACTTGGACTTGGACTGGGAGACAGACATTTGAGGAGCGACTGGAAGACAGACACAGACTTAGAGTGAAGACCCTTGGCTGTGGAACTGGACTCCTGGAAGAGTTCCTGCAGGAGACCTCAGATTGCTTAACTGCTTTCCTTTTAGAGGGTCATCATGATGAGTGAAAGACTGATTTAGTTTCCTTGAGCTTTCTGGAGGTGTGAACCTCTGAGAATAGGACCATCCTCTTGAAATTCCTTTCCCCTGACTGGGGCCTTAGAATTTCTACCTGGCTCAGAAGAAGTTGGAGCTTTCTCTCTCTCTCTCTCTCTCTCTCTCTCTCTCTCTCTCTCTCTCTCTCTCTCTCTCTCTCTCTCTTTTTATCTCTTCCTTAATATCTTCCCTCTTTTGTAAAATAAAACTACCATAAGTCCATTTACTTGAGTAATTCATTTTGGGATTTAGAAATTAAATCCCTGATGACCACCCAAATTAAATATTTCAGTCCAACCACATAAAACTTAACATTAGCTGTCTCAATTCCATTTCTAATGAGGCACTCAATTCAGTAATTTCAGCAATTATTATGTATAAGATCCTGTCTTAGTCCCTCACATAGATTGGTAATAATAATAGCATTTATATAGTGCTTTAATTTTAATTTTGCAAAATGCTTTTTAACCCATTTTATTCCCCATAATAACTCTGGGAGGTAGATGCCATTATCACCCATTTTTTAGAGATGAGCGAATCAAGGCAGACAATAAGTCTTCCCAGAATCACACAGCTAATAAGTATGCAGAGTTGGTTTTGAATTCAGTCTTTCTAATATTAAGATTACTAATATTACTATCTTCCTATAAGTTGAATATTAGAGCTATATTGGAGAATCTAGTATAAGAAAATTGGTACATAAATCTTTATTACTTTTGGATTATTCCACATTCCTAGGTGAGCTTGGAACATAAGAGCTCCTCAGTGTCTACTTACAGATCAATATGCTAAAGAAAAAACTCATCCTTTTTATGCATGTATCATGTAAATATCATTTTTATGTTTATGTTTCTAATTAAAATGTAACTTCTTTGAGGGCAGGGTCTATTTTAGTTTTTATTGTCTATGAATAGCACATAGTACTTAAAGATGACTAAGGCAACTCAGAGGAACTCATGATGAAAAAAGTTATCTCCCTCTATGAAAGAAACTGATGGAGTTTGGATGCAAATTGAAAGAAACTGTTTTTTACTTTATTTCTTCCATGAGTTTTTTCTTATATAGATAATATCTTATTTCTTCTTTTTTAATTATTCCAGATGTTTACACATCCAAACAAAATGAACATTTGCATATGTAAAAAAAGAAAATATTTCCCAAATGAAATTACATATCTCCTATATTTTAACTTACTTTTATTCATATCTACTGAATAGATCCCATTCACAAGTATCCCAAACTACCCCCTCCCCCAACCAGCCACATCACAGAGCATATTGTTAGGGAGCATATTGTTCATATAAATGAACTCTTTTATATTTTATCTTTTGTTCACTTTCTGGAAGTCACATTCTCATTTTTTAAATTTATTTTTATTATTTAATGTTTATGCCTTATTTTATAACATGAGAAACATGGAAATATGTATTGTCTGATAGCACATTTATAATCTCTATCATAATACCTGCTTTCTCAGGGAAAGGATAAGATAGGGATGGAGGGAGAGAACATGGATCACAAAATGTCAGAAAATGATCATTAAAAATGTATCTACATGTAATTGGGGGAAAGTATAATAAAAATGATTGAAAGGGGTTCAAGAAAGAAGTAGCACTTGAGCTGAACCTTTAAGAAGAGAAGGGTCTCCACAAGTAGAAATGAAAGAGTCCATTCTAGGTAGGGAGTATGGTACCTGCAAAGCCTTGTATCTCATAGACACACAGAGAGCATGGCATGTTGGGGGACAGTGAGATATTCAGTTTGTCTTAAAGACCCAGTTGGTCAAAGGGAGTCATTGAAAATGAAGCAGGAAAGCCAGCTTGGAGTCAGATCATAGAGGGCCTTAAATAAAAGGAAAGGGAGTCTGTAGACAGAGGAAACAAAGCTGTTTCCTTCTGATTACTGGCACCCACATTGGTAAAGAGAATAGCCATGGGAATTTATTTCCACACCAAATTCATTTCTGTGTTCTCAACTAAGATGAAATATGGACACCAGTGAACAATCAGCCCCATAAACCAGAGTTATGGGTCATGGCAGTCACCATTTCATATTCTTTGTACCTCTGCTGCATTTGGGGGAGGGGAGAAGATCTGATGGAAGTGGAGATGGGACAGGTTGGTTTTCTTATATAGGAAGACAGGAGTATATTTATTTTCCCTGAAGCCTATCTTTACAAGACAGGGAATGTGACTGTTAAACATGATGCCTAACATATTTAATTTTATAACTTAGTACAGGATTAACAGAGGAAAAAAATGAAAATATTTTCTTCCTTGTGGTGCTGAGAGTAGGTGGTTAATTTCCCCTCAATATTTTAAGATAATTTTGTGGTCAAAGAGTTAAAGACTAAATTAGGCTTCATGTTAAGAGCAACAAAACTCCAACTTCAATTGGTTCTTTCTGGCAAAACCACCTTTCTCTTAAAGGTCCCTTTCCTTGCTATGGCCTCAAAGAATCAAGAGATGGAGAGATCTTTAAGATCATAAGATACTAATATTTAGATTTAGAAAGCTCATAGGATAATGGATTAGAGCTAGAAAGGAATTTAGATATCACAGGATCACAGAATTTGGGTCTTTAATGATCATAAGAACATATTTGAACTGTCAGGGATAATAATGATCACATAGTTCATATTTTTATTTTATAGATGAGAAAAATGAGGCCCAAGCAAATGAACTGACTTGGCCAATGCCACAATGTTAATGGCATAGTACTTGAAAACTCTATACTCAAATTCTCCACTCAATGAGAAAGTACTTTAGAGCACAAATCAATCTCTTCTGCCTTTCCAGCCAATACTTGGGATCTGTATATTTTTTAGATCTTTGGCAAATTAAAAATTACTGAATATACAATTTTCCTTGAAATAAAGAGAGAGGATTTATGAGGACTAGAAAGCACATGACTTTTGAGAGTAATTCCTACCAATACAAATAATCATATATATCAGAAATTCCTTCTGCAGGTTATATTGGAGATATATATTTGAAAAAATCCTAAAGATCATAGAGCATGTAGTTATTGTTGAGAGATACTTTAAAATGTTCAACAATCTCACTTTTCAACTAAGGAAATTAAGGTTCTAAGAGATTATATGATTGGCTAAAGGTCACTCAGATATTTAGCAAAATAGTTGGGATTCAAACATTAGTCCTCTAATTCCAACCAGTGCTCTCCCTATTGGACTATGGACCCATTTAAGCATAATTAGATGCAGGGCCATTTAATTAGTTGTGCATGTATGTTTTTTTTTTAATTTTTATTGTCATGCAAGACACACTTCTATATTGGCCATTGTTATAAGATCAAAGTCATACATAAACAAATCCCCAAAATGAAACCATAAATACACTGATGTGAAAGACAACTCCAACAATTCTTTCTCTGGAGGTGGATAACTTTCCCTGTAATAAGTCTTTCAGGATCATCCAGATCATTACACTGCTGAGAGTAGCCAAGTTTTCAAATATGATCATTGTCCAATACTGCTATTACTGTGTATAATGTTCTCTCAGTTCTGCTTATTTCTCTCTGCATCGGTTCCAGCTTTTTCTGAAATCATCTTGTTTATCATTTCTTATAGCACAATAATATTCCATCACCAACATGTACCACAGTTTGTTCAGCCATTTCCCAATTGGTGGACATCCCCTCAGTTTCCAATTCTCTGTCCCTACAAAAGAACTGCTATGAATATTTTGTACACATATGTCTTTTTCCCTTTTTTATTATCTCTTTGAAGTACAGACCCAGTACTACTATGATTGGATCAAGGGGTATACAAGGTTTTATAGCCCTTTGGACATAGTTCCAAATTGCCCTCCAGAATGGTTGGATCAGTTCACAATTTCACTAACAGTGCATTAGTGTCCCAATTTTGCCACATCCCCCCACCCCCACATCTACAACTTTCTTTTATTGCCATATTGGCCAATCTGATATGTATGAAGTTCAGTGTTGTTTTAATTTGAATTTCTCTAAGAGTGATTAAGAGAATTTTTATATGATTATTAATAACTTTGATATCTTCATCTGAAAACTGCTTCTGCATATGCTTTGATATGCACAATTGTCACATTTGTGCATTGGGGAATGGTTTTTCTTCAGATAAATTTGACTTTGTTCTTTATAAATGTGAGAAATTAGACCTTTATCAGAGACATTTGTTATTTAAAAAATGTTTCACCAGTTTGTTGTTTCCCTTCTAATCTTGGTAGATAAAGTTTTGTTTGTACAAAAGCTTTTTAATTTGATGTAATCAAAACTCTTCATTTTACATATTACAATACTCTCTATCTCTTGTTTGGTCATAAATTCTTCCTTTCTTTAAATGTCTTGTGCATCAAAAGTCTTTATTGCATGTGCAATAAAGTCATTAAGCTAAGTACTGGGACTAGAAATATAGAAGAAATGAGACAGCTGAGTGGCTCAGTGGATTGAGAGCCAGGCCTAGAGACTGGAGTTCTTCAAATCTGGCATCAGACACTTCCTAGGTGTGTGACTCTGGGCAAGTCACTTCACCCCCTTTGCCTAACCCTTCTCTTCTGCCTTGGAAACAATACATAGTATTGATTCTAAAGTGGAAGATAAGGGCTTAAAAAAAAAGAAAAAGTAATAAAAAAGGAAAAAGAGGAAAAGAAAAAAGAAATATATAAGAAAACAAAAACGATCTCTTTCTTCAAAGTGTTTGCAATCTAATATGGGAAAAGAACACACTAAAGGACTATGAAAAGGTGGCATGGACATAGACAGACATACAGACAGAGAGGGAGACAAAGATGCTGACACTTTTCTTTTCCTACATTTCAAGGTTATAGGTGTGTGTAATGATTGGAAGTTTTAGCTATTGTTCTATCCACCAAAAACAAGATGGTGAAGAGGAGAGGAGAGGGAAATTGCTGACACTTATTTCTGCTTCTATCAGGGGAAAAAAGGACAATAAGATTTGTGTGACTCTCAAAATTAATTTTTTGGACACTGATATTCTATGTATCAAAATACACTGCACAGCAGAGATGGAAGAATATTGATAAAAACCACCCATTTTTTCCAGGAGTAGCTTGAGATCATTAAAAGCACTGAATACTTTTTGATAATATATAAAATCATACAAAAACAGAATGATGAAAATGTTCTATCAGAAAGTATTTTTAATTTAAAAATTAATTTTATTAGAGGTTGAAAACATTGCTACTTCATTAAAATAATTTAAAAGAAAAATTACTATTTATCCCCATGTTCTTCAACTTTTTAAAAAATTTATTTTAATGTTGCATTGAATTCTGCTATGACTTATTATTGAGTAGTATTGGGCATCTCTCTAAGGAAATTTCATCATAAACAGCCAGTCATTGACATCTAGCCTGGCACCCATAAGGGAATTAAATGTTTAGAATAAATCTGTTTTCTTCATTTGTTGCCTAGAAGATTAGTGCATGAGTACATTTGCTCCTGGCCTATAACATTGCTCCCTATTCTATTGCTTTATTAATTAGCTGTGAAAGTTGATTAAGATCTTTCAATATTTTCTGAGGACACCTAATAAATATCGCATTGTCACCAAGTTTGCTTAATAGATATTGGAAAGGAAAAAGGAGTTCAGCTTTGGGAATTTATAATGTTATTTTAACTGAGCTAAAAGATCTTAACAGCTCTGAAGTACAGTCATAACATTTAAATTATTAATAAAAGGTCATAATCTAACATATATTGTGGCTTTTAAGACTTGGTCAGTGCTATAATGGTATATAGAAGTAGCTTCAGACATTAAGGGAGTTGGAGATGGCATGTCTTTGGGACGTGTGTATCCAGAATATCTGTTAAGACTTAATGGAGTTAAATTTTGAGAAGTAAAACACACCTGCCAGCTAATCTTAATTCAATCCAACAAATTGCCATGTGGGTTAAGTAAAATTCAGCATAACTTGGACTTTGTCCAAGGCATTTAATTACCAAATATATTAAATGTTTTTGTCATACATCAGGCCTTCTCCTGTTTCAAAGCTTTGTCATGGTAAGAGGTGACTCAGGGTTCTTACAGATTATGCTAACAGAATGTAATCTTTTAAATGTCCTAACAATCTGGAATATTTTAGAATGAAGTAGAGCTATAACTAAGGTGTGGCAATAGGGGCTTTGACTTAGGTTATGACATTCAAAGTGTTTCTGTTAAAAGCCAACTATTTAGGTAGATATGAGGGAACAGGTATGGGTTCATGCATGAGTGGGTGATAATAACATCCTTAAAAATGTCTTCCTCACATATATTCTAATAATCCCTCTTCTATACCCTGTGTCATATTTGTTCCAATGCACACATTTACTCTATGACAAGAAATAGGTTATCACTCACCCATGGCTAGTTCTGAATTAAATGAAGTAATATTTATAAAGGAATAAGCATAGTGGTTGGTACATAGTAGGCACTATTTAAATGCTTATTGCTTTGGTGGTGGTGGTAATGATGATGATGATAATGATGATGATGATGATTGTTTCATTATCTCAGCCATCTTCCCTACTCCTGCCATGTTGCTGCTGTTACATTCTCCAAAGTGGAATTCCCCAACTGGGAATTGGTGGAAGTACATTGTCTCTAACTAGCCCCAAAATTGACTATGCATATTTACCCAAGCTATTTTGTGCTCTGTTGCCATGCATATATTTCATCTGTCCCTGTCTCTCTTACATCTTGCTTTGGAAAGTGAAATGAAATCAGTACTATCATTGGTTCTAGAAAGTATATGTCAGTTGACTGGTCCATTTTCTACTCACTGTCCCTTATTACTTCCCAGATCAATCTGCCTTTCATTACCCTACCCTATTCTTCTCTAGATATTGTCTTTCCCTATTGGGATATATGTCCTTGAGGGCAACGACTATTTCACTCTTTCACTCCTTTTATGTTTATTACCTACTAACTACACCTTTTTTAAAAAAATATTTGGGAGAAAATCTTGATAGATCTGAAAGACAAATGATAGCAACAAATATGTATATGTGTATGTGTACAGGAAAATAACTGGTATGTAAGCTAGAATACTAGATTTGTAATAAAAGAACTGAGCTTGAGTCTTGATTTTGCTATTAACTCTGTTTTACTTTGGTAAGTTATGTAATATTTATTGGGAAAGATTGGGGGATTGGAAAAACAGGGGACAAGGAAGGTTTGTAGCAGGGAATGGAGGAATTAAGGGAGAGAGGGAATATTGCTGCTGGTGAGGCAAAGGTGAGAGATGCCCCCTGCTGAGAGGCAGCAGCAGGGGCCCAATATGTACTGTTTGTCATTGAATGACTGAGCTGATGTTCAGCTCCCTCTATGCTCAGAAAAAAATAGTCCACTTATCTGACTGCGATATTCTAATAAGAGAAATTTTAATAACCAGTTTAGATTGGAGAGATATCAGGGAAAAACAGGGAAGAGGGAGGTCCCTAAATAAGGTTGGAATCTTTCTCAGCTTTTGGAGCTGAAGCCAGGTCTCACAGGCTAGTGGAGGGTTTCTCCCACTCCTGTCTACCCTATATCTGTGCTAGATTTGTCAATTTCAGAATCTTAGCAGTAGACAGAAAGCAACAAGAATAGTTCTAACTTTCAGAACTGGTTGAACCTGTGTCTTCTGGCTGAACCAAGTAGAGGCACTCCTAATCCAGACTGGGAAGCCAACACTCCTCCCACCTCCAACACCAGGAAGGAAGGAAGCCTGGCAGGAAGGAAGTGCTAGTCACAAGACCCAACTGCCACTCCTAGTTGTGCCTTCCCCCACCAACTGTCAGTCTTGTTTACTTTCCACAGTTACTAAGTAACCTCTACTTCAATTTCCCCATCTGGAAAATGAAGGCATTGAATTAAATTATTTCTAAAGTCTCTCTAAGATCTAAATCTTTGTAATAGATGAGATAAGAGACAGGGTGATATAATGGCAAAGAAAAGTAAATTTAGAGTCAGAGAGTCAGGATTCAAAATTTTTTCAAACTCTTACTTTCTGTCTTAGAATCAATACTCTGTATTGTTTCTAAGGCAGAAGAGTGGTAAAGGTTAGGCAATGGGGGTTAAGTGATTTATTCAGGGTGAATAGCTAGAAAGTTTCTTAAGGCCATATTTGAACCCAGAACCTCCTATATCCAAGCCTGGCTTTTTATCTACTAAGCCATCTACCTTCCCTCAGAATTAAAATCTAACATTTATTGCTAGTATATTTATGAGCTTGAGCAAATTATGGACTTTATCTACCCTACAATTCCCCCATCTTTAGAAAGAGACAGGACTAGATGTTCTATTTAGTACTTCCAGCTCTAGAGCTATGATTTCAAATCTCTTCATATTAATTGCATTGTTTGGCTACTCGATATACCTTTATTTCATTATTGATTTAATTTTTCCAAGGTTCATATTTGGGGCTAAGAATCAGCACCAATAGCTATTAATTTTGTATATAGTAGGTGTTTAATAAATGTTTGCTAAATTTACCTAACTTGCTATGAGACACATTGAGGAGCAGGTTCTAAATAATGGCAGTGGTATGTAGGCTTTTGCAAGATGATAAAGATTTGTTGCAAATATTTTAGGAGGTGGTTTTATTGATTTTCCTTCATTTTGAAAAGGACCAAAGACATCTTGGAGTGATTTCTTAATTCTTTCTTGTCAACTAGATTTAAGTGAGTCAAAGTTGCACAAAGTCCTCAGCCTCATTCTCTCTTCAAGAGTCATCCAAATCTATTAGCAAGACAAAACTCTTGTGGGTGATTGCCTGGCAAATGGTGGATGATCTTGGCCTTTTACACTTCTTAAGCTACCTTTGTGGCCATTGAAATAAATTATTCTCTCCTACCCATTCCATTAGGAAGTCTTCACAACCTTGAGATAGACATAACCATAATTCACCAACAAGTTTGTTGTTGTTTACCCTCTGGCTGATTTTCTGGTGTGTTGGTCCTGTGTGCATATTACAGCTTCTTGGAACCACAGAAGAGACCTGGGTAAAAGGTAGATATCAAAAGTGAATGAGCCCTGAAAATATCTCAGGAAGTCCTCATATCAGATTTTCTAATTGTATTGTATTGTAAGAAGAGCACTGGCCTTGGAGCCAGTAGACAGGAGAGACTTAGGTTCTAATCTTGTCACTAAACTCTTCCAAAGCTGTTTCCTCATCTATAAAAAGGGCACAATACAATACATACATAGTTTCTGCCTCAGAGGATTGTTGTCAGGTTTGTGTCATAATTATCCTCCCAGCTAAACTTCTAACTTTTCAGATTCCATTCCCACATCTAAGCAACCATCTCATTCTAGAGTTTCTCAGTTCTTGGATCCTCCTCACCTTGGAGCATCCCTCTACCATGTTGTTCCATCTCCCACTGATGAATCCTTCAGGTCTTGTTTCAGATGAGGAACCCAGGCATGCCATCTTCCATTCACCTCCTGGCTGTGCTTCTAGTTGTTTGGACTTCAACATCAAAACCCACTTAGTGTACCTCCACCACCCTCACTCAACCTTCATAATTCCTTGAGTGTGTTGTTTTCCTCCATAAGTTTGTAACCTCCTTTAGAGTTTGTATTTGCATTCCCAAAGCTTAGCATAGTGCCTGGCATATAGTAAGTGCTTAATGAATGCTAGTTGGCTTGTCTTGGCTAAAGGCATGTAAAGGGAGAGGAACTAGACCTGTGATATTGGTATTGGACAATACTGGTGAAGTATTGGTATGCATGCCAGGCAGGCATGGAGGTAACTGTTTAGTTCCACCTCTTCCCAGTACCTGAGGAAATTTTTGTATGCTCCACTCCTCTGTCCAGCCACCCAAAGTGAGTACTTCTTCCCTCTGCTCTCTGCAGAAATGCAGGGGGACTCATATTCAACTTGAAGTTGCAGTTTGGACATGTGAACTTAAAAACATTTGCCAATACGTGTATAGAAAATGCCTGCAGAGAAACTTTCTCTAATTACATACATTAGTCCTCTCAACAACTTATAATCTTAGAGAACCTTGTAGAATGCTTAGTGCTTAAGTGATTGATCCAAGATCATATGGCCAGATGGTAAGGGGTAAAATTCTGAACTCAGGTCTTCCTTGCCATGAAGCCAGTTTTCTGTTGATGTTGAAGTGCTTCAATTCATACATAAAACAACTCTCTATTTCATGACCACTAACATACCTTATGATACCCATGGGTATTGGGACATGCATTTTATCGCTCTCAAGGCCTAAATTTGGACATATACACACATAGAATGGATTCAGTCCTGGTGGAAGTTGGTATCTTAAGAGAGATTGCTTTCTTTATCCTAATATTTAGTTGTTATTTATGCCTTTCTGGTAGTTGAATCTTCAGGGGGAAATCAATTAAAACAAATCTGCTCCCTATCACCCTAATCCCCCATGACTCCTGAGGGAGTTTTAGATTTAATAGTCCCTGAAATGGGTTTGGGGAATAAAGATATACCATCAGGAATTTAACAAACATTCAGTAGAATTTACTAACTCCAAGTCAGATAGTTGTCTGGGACCAAGAATCTCGAGTCTATGCCAGAAGAATGGAGTAAAAAGATTAGATTCAATCTTAAGATTTTTCTTTTACCTAATTCTACAATAAACAATGACAGAAAGCTCTCCATATTCCTAAAGAGTAGCTGAAGCCCAGATATTCCTAGAAAAGAGCAATTGTGTTATCAAGTGACTAGTGGAGATACCCAGGAGAGATGTAATGACAGAGTGGAAACTCAATATCCATCAGAAAGAAATATGATGAAATTAACATATGACAACTGGCAGTTCTGCCTGATTTCAGGTTGCCCCAAGCATACATGCCCTCTGGTCATGAGAACTCCCTCCATATATGTGCCTTACAATTATCCTTTCTGATCATATATATTTTGCATTTTTCATTCCTCTACTATTGTTGTGGTAATGTGAAAGAGAAGGAAAAACATTGTTGCATTAAAGATTTTTCTTTATAATTGTTTTTGCTATTCAATTTAAGTCTCTTTTGTTTTGTTTTTGCATATACGCTACAAAGAACCTTACTGTAGGTCCTTATGAAATGTAGTTTTGAGGGAGTATTAACTCACAGTGTCTCCAGTTTGCTTATCTTTTCACTGGTGATGGTGGGGAGGTGAGAAAAGTGTTCTGTCTTACATGAATGATTTTAAGAAAATCCACCCTTTAAATTTCCAATGACATAATAGCAATGGAAATTAATGAATGTTGGAGGGGATGGGGCAAAGCTGGGACACTAATTCATTGCTGGTAGAGTTGTGAATTGATCCAACCATTCTGGAGGGCAATTTGGAACTATGCTCAAAGGGCGATAAAAGACTGCCTGCTCTTTGATCCAGCCATAGCACTGCTGGGTTTATACCCCAAAGAGATAATAAGGAAAAAGACTTGTACAAAAATATTCATAGCTGCACTCTTTGTGGTGGCAAAAAAGTGGAAAATGAGGGGATGCCCTTCAACTGGGGAATGACTGAACAAATTGTGGTATATGTTGGTGATGGAATACTATTGTGCTAAAAGGAATAATAAAGTGGAGGAATTCCATGTGAACTGGAACAACCTCCAGGAAATGATGCAGAGCAAAAGGAGCAGAGCCAGGAGAACACTGTATGCAGAGACTGATACATTGTCGTACAATCGAATGTAATAGACTTCTCCATTAGTGGTAATGCAGTAATCCTGAACAACTTGCAGGGATCTTTGAGAAAGAACACTATCCATATTCAGAGGAAAAACTGTGGGAGTAGAAACACAGAAGAAAAACAATTGCTTGATTACATGGGTCGAGGGGTATATGACTGGGGATATAGACTCTAAATGAACATCCTAATGCAAACACCAACAACATGGAAATAGGTTTTCATCAAGGACACATGTAATACCCAGTAAAATTGTGCATCAGCTAAAGGAAGGGTGGGGGGGAGGGGAGGGGAGGGGAGGGAAGGAAATAATATAATTCTTCTAACCAAGGAATAATGTTCTAAATTGACTCAATAAATAAATAAATAAAAATTTAAAAAAAATTACTGATGACATTAAAAGTCATGTTCATTCCAAATTTTGAATTTAAGGTCCTATTTCTTTTGTTCAACACAACAGGTTAAAATTTACTGAGACTCATAGATCTTGGATTAGATCCCAACTCTATCACTTGTAGGCTATATAACCTTAGACCCATCTCTTGACCTCTATTTCTTCATTTGTGAACAGAAAAAAGTTGGGCAGGAGGATATCTAAGTTGCCTACTAGCTCTAGAATCCTATGTATCTATGAGATAGGAAATCTTTTGTGAAATCTCACATGAGATAATAAAAAGTCTGTCTACCACCCTAGAAGCAACTGATGGAGTTTAAATACAGATTGAAACATAGCATTCTTCATTTTGTTTCTTCCATAATTTTTTTCTAGTGTAAGTGATATGTGTCTTGTATTGCATGATAATACGTATACAACCTATATCATATTAGCTGCCACCTTGAGAAGGGGAGATGGATGGGGGGTGTGGAGAGATAATAATGTGGATTGAAAAATGTCAAAAATGATTATTAAAATTTTTGTTGACACATTTTTAATCACATGTGATTATCTGGCAGCTCTTCCAAAGATAGCTTCCCCAGAATGCCAGGATGCAGTCCTTCATAGAATCCCCTGATCAGGTAGTTTCCTCTATTTAACATAGTCTAACAGCTTGTTGGATGAAGAAGAAAATAACCAGAAAGAGTTAAGGGGTTAACAGAGAGTAGGTTGACAAGGAAGAAAGAAAGGCCTCTTGGGCATTATTCCTTTGTACTAAAGTCTGAAATGTAAGCAGTTACTGATCATGAAACTGGATTTTGTTGTTGTTGTTTTACCAAACTGTAAAGTTCAACATTTGACCCGGTCCCAGGCAGAGTTGACACATATGTAATGCCTTGAAAAGTCCTTTGTTTTTGACCTGGACTTCAGAGTAAATGGATTGCAGCTGTATCTCTACTTTCCCTGGACTTGTAGACTGTGGATAATCCTAAACTCAATTAATAAAGGATGGTCAGTACTGAGACCTTCACTTTCTCTGGGAGGATTAAAGGTAGGCTGTGAAACTGTATATGAAAAAGTTCCAAGACCAAGGAAAGCAACCTTAGATGTCACTCAGGTCAGAAGGAAATGAAGAAAGCTGGCTGGCCAAGAACTGTAACCCCAAATACCCTTGAATGGGACATAGGAGGGGATTCCCTGGACTTTTCTCAAAGCAGCTTATAAAGAGCCTTCAGGGAAATAATGTCCGAGTGTCAAATGCCCACTTTTTTTGCTACTTGGTGATAATTAGGGGAGGGAAGCTACTTGGTGATAATTAGGGGAGGGAAGCGAAGGTCATTCTGACCTATTTCTAGTGAATTTAGAACAATTGAACTTCCTAGCTCAACCCATTTTCCAGTCTTCTCCACTTGCTAAAGAATCTCCTTGCTGATTTCAAAATGACACCACTCTCAGGCCCAGCCCAGGGTTACTATTTTTAAAAATCTCTAGCCCCACCATTGCTTTCATTTCCAGGTCAATAGCATTCCAAACTGTTCCACTTCTCCAAAAACCTTCCCCTGGCAGGTATTCTCCTCCTTTCTTGTCTTATCCTTTCTTTTTGGAATTCCTTACTATTTTATCTCTTCCTACTAAATGTAAGATCCTCGAGATTAGGGAATATTTTGCATATAGAATATATATGTATAGATATATGTGAATACATATACACTATATACTATATAGGTATATATACATATCTATACAGTATATAGGTGTATATATGTATATATATGTTGTAAGAATATGCATTTAGGTTTTATGTCTAAATATGAAAATTCTAAAGTAATATTGTAGTTGCTGATTTAAAGAGATTATAACGAGTTAAAAATGACTTTTAGTAGCTTCATTTACAAAGAGGTAGAAAAAGTGAAAATTAAAATTCTTCTATTTTATTAAATGACCATAATTTCCCCTGTAAGAATATAGTCAGTTTTGCTGGGTAGTTGATTCTTGGTTGTAGACCCAGTTCTCTTGCTTTCTGGAATATCATATTCCATGCCTTTTGGTCCTTCAATGTAGATGCAGTCAGATCCTGTGTTATTTTCGCTGTAGTTCCAGAGTATCTGAATGACTTCTTAGCAGCTTGTAATATTTTTCCTTGGTCTGGTAGTTCTTGAATTTGGTTATAACATTCCTGGGTATTGTCAGTTGGGGATTAAGTACAGGGGGTCATCAGAGTGTATGGGGTACTCAGGGAGGCGTAGTATCTCTGGTATGGAGGGCTTGTAGTGCCTTCCTAAGGCAGCTCTCCAGCCTCTGAACCCCACCTGACACCCAGATCTCACTTGTGGCTCCCAGTAGCTGCTAGCATGTGGCAGTGGCCACATCGCGGGCAACGGCTTCAACAGGCTGGCTAAACCTTGTGAGGGTAGCCATCGGGTCATCCACCCCTGGTGAACCAGGGCTTTGCTCACCCAGCATGTGAAGACTGCTTCGGCGGAACAGGCAGAAGAAACCAATAAGAAGGTTCAACGGCTGAGATGGCGACGCAGTGAAGCACTGTGGAGTGCTTAGGGTATGTTGGAGCACAAAGGACAACACAGCCGTCCAATGCAGCTGAGGAAGTCTCCAGACGTAACAATTTTTCGTGCCACTGGACCCAGGCTTCCAATGCCGAGAGAGTGGGACTGTCTCTGTGCATCGACTTTTTGACTTCAATCTCTTTCACGCACAAGTATCTTTGTGCACACTCATCTATCCTAACCCATTCCACACTCTTCAAGACCTGCGGTGATGAAGGAGTGGTGACGCAACAGGTGGAGGTGACCACTGGCAGTTGTAGTCACGATCCTGCACGTAGGCGGCCCATGGACCAGTGGTCGCTCGGCCCTGTGGGCAGCAGAGACATTCGGCAGCATCCTGGGTGACTGAGCAGCCCTCTCTAGGACAGCACTGTTCACCCTAATCAAGGGAGGGGACTAGAAAAGGTGTCCCAAACATTGCCTGCCCTACAAACACCCGGTCAGCACACTGCGGCTGGTCATCCCCTTAACGGGTCGAAACCAAAGAAAACATAATACAAAGAAACTCCTACTAGGAGCATGGAACATCAGAACATTACTTGACAGAGAGAATACCCCAAGACCTGAGAGAAGAACAGCTCTAATCGGTAAAGAACTGGCACAATATAACATCGACATCGTAGCCTTAAGCGAAACACGCTTACCAGAAGAGGGATCACTCAGCGAACCCACCACTGGATACACCTTCTTCTGGAAAGGTAGAGTCTCAAATGAAGACAGAATCCACGGCGTTGGCCTGGCTATCAAGACCAGCTTGCTCAAACAGCTGCCAGACTTGCCTGTGGGCATCAGCGAGAGGATCATGAAGATCCGTTTACCTCTCAGCAAAGACTGGTATGCCACAATCATCAGCGCATATGCCCCAACACTGCCCAGCACAGAGGAGACCATCGAGCAGTTCTACTCTGACCTGAGTGGCGTCCTGCACTCAGTGCTCACAAATGACAAGCTGATACTGCTGGGAGATTTCAAAGCCCACGTTGGCCAGGACCATAAAAGATGGAAAGGAGTGCTCAGCAAACACAGCATGGGCAAAATGAACAACAATGGCCTACTGCTACTCAACAAATGCTCAGAGTTCTACCTCACCATCACAAACACTGTGTTCAGAATGGCAAACAAATATAAAACAACATGGATGCACACACGATCAAAACAGTGGCATTTCATTGACTACATCACTGTACGCTGGAGAGAAATCCAGGATGTAAAGATCACCAGAGGCATGAGAGGAGCTGAATGCTGGACAGACCACCAATTGGTTAGAGCAACTCTTCAAATGTGCATTGCGCCTCACCATCCAAAACACACCCAGACAGTTCGCGCATTTTACAACGTGAGTCGTCTTAGAGATCCATCTTATTTGCAAACATTCCAGTCCTGCCTGGACAACAAGCTGTCTGCCAAGGGACCACTCACTGGAAGCTCAACTGAGAAACGGAACCAGTTCAGAGACGCAGTGAAGGAAACATCAAAGGCAGTCCTAGGCCCCAAACAATGCAACCACCAGGACTGGTTCGACGAGAACAACACTGCTATTGAAGACCTATTGAACAAAAAGAACAAAGCCTTTATGGAGGGGCAAAATAACCCAAACTCTGCTCCTAAAAAGGACAGATTCAAGTCTCTCCAAGTCACGGCGCAGCATGAAATCAGGAAGATGCAAGACCAATGGTGGGAAAAAAAGGCAGAAGAAATCCAGGTTTTGCTGATACGAAAAACTACAAACAATTTTTCAGTGCCCTCAAGACTGTCTATAGGCCATTAAAACCCACCACCACTCCCTTGCTATCCTCTGATGGTGTCACTCTCATAAAAGATAAAAAAGGCATCAGCAACAGGTGGAAAGAACACTTTAATCAGCTTCTCAACTGATCCTCTTCAGTTGACCAAAGCACCCTTGACCAGATCCCCTAAAACCGCACCATTGAACAACTTAACCTCCCTCCTTCAATAGAGGAAATTCAAAAAGCCATTAAACAAATGAGTGCAGGCAAGGCACCCGGTAAAGACGGGATCCCAACCGAGGTGTACAAGGCCTTAAATGGAAAGGCGCTCCAGGCATTCCACATAGTGCTGACCAGCATATGGGAAGAGGAAGACATGCCCCCAGAACTCAGAGATGCCTCCATCATAGCCCTATACAAGAACAAAGGCGCACGAGCAGCCTGTGACAACTACAGAGGCATCTCACTACTCTCCACTGCTGGAAAGATCCTCGCCCATGTTATACTCAACAGACTCCTGTCATCTGTTTCAGAGCAGAACCTGCCTGAATCACAATGTGGCTTCCAACCAGATCGTAGCACCATCGACATGGTCTTCATGGTGAGGCAAATGCAGGAAAAATATCTTGAACAGAACCTAAGTCTCTACATTGTCTTCATAGACCTGACAAAGGCTTTCAACACAGTGAACAGGGACGCATTGTGGGTGATCCTCAGCAAGCTTGGTTGCCCAGCAAAATTCGTCAAACTGATCCAGCTCTTTCATGTTGACATGACAGGGGAAGTCCAATCTGGTGGAGAGACTTCCGATCACTTCAACATTTCCAATGGCGTGAAACAAGGCTGTGTTCTAGCTCCAGTACTATTCAACCTATTTTTCACCCAAGTATTATGACATGCTGTGATGGATCTAGACTTGGGCATCTACATCAAATACCGACTGGATGGCTCACTATTCGACCTTCGCCACCTGGCTGCAAAAACAAAGACAACAGAGAGACTCATCCTGGAAACTCTCTTTTCAGATGACTGTGCTCTCATGGCCCACCAAGAAAATCATCTCTAATCCATTGTGGACATGTTCTCCACCACAACAAAACTGTTTGGCCTGACTATCAGTCTCATCAAAACAGAGGTGCTGTTCCAACCTGCACCAGGGAGGCCAACTAACCAGCCGTGCATTACAATTGATGGCACGCAGCTTTCTAACGTCGACACTTTCAAGTACCTGGGCAGCACCATCGCCAACGACAGATGCCTAGACCATGAGATTAATGCCAGGATCCAAAAGGCCAGCCAGGCACTCGGGAGGCTGTGCTCCAAATTCCTCCAACACAGTGGTGTAAGCACTGTGACGAAGCTCAAATTGTATAACACAGTGGTCCTCAGCTCGCTCCTGTATGGTTGCGAGACATGGACACTTTACTGGAAGCACATGAAGCAGTTGGAGCAATTCCACCAACGCTCTCTCTGGTCAATCATGAGGATCCCATGGCAGGACCAAATCACCAACTAGGAAGTCCTCGACAGAGCCAACTCCACCAGCATCGAAGTCATGGTCCTCAAAACCCAGCTACGATGGTCTGGACACGTCATCCGCATGGACCCACAGTGAATACCAAGACAGGTATTCTATGGTGAACTGTCCAGGAAACAAGGCCGACCAAAGAAAAGATTCAAAGATCAGCTAAAGTCCAACTTGAAGTGGGCTGGCATCATACCAAAGCAACTAGAACTCGCTGCCTCTGACAGAAGCAGCTGGTGAACCCACATTAACCATGCCGCCACCACCTTTGAAGATGAACGACATCGACATCTCGCCACTGTGAGTGAACGCCGACACCAGGCCACAACTGCACCTCCCATAACAACTGATGTTCCATGTCCCATGTGCCACAAATTTTGCGCCTCAGCCTTTGGACTCCAAAGCCACATGAGGGTACACTGTAGATGAAACTCCACAAAGACAATAGTCATTCTCGGTCACCGAGAGACTACCACTATAGGGGGCCATCTGTGGATTCTTTCAATCTCCACTTTTCCCTCTTTTTCTAGAATGTTGGGGCAATTTTCTTGGATAATTTCCTGTAGGATACTGTCTAGACATCTTTTGTCATGGTCTTCCAGTAGACCAATGATTCTCAAGTTGTCTCTCCTGGACTGATTTTCTCAATCTTCTGTTTTGTGAAGGAGGTATTTCATATTTTCTCAATTTATTCATTCTCTTAATTTTGTTTTATAGTTTCGTGCTGCCTTGTGAAGTTGCTTACTTCTAATTGTTGTATTCTGTTTTTTAATGACTGAATTTCATCCCTCACTTTTTGGTCATCCTTCTCCTTCTGGTCTAATTTTCTTTGGAGATCATCTTTCATCTTCTTTACCTCATCTTTCATCTCCTTTGCCTCATTTTCAAGCTGATTAATTTTGGCTTTCAAGACACTATTTTCTGTTTCCAGATGATTTATCTTGATTTTTAAGTTCTTTTCCCAGTTGTTTTCAGCCTCTCTTAATTATGTTTTGGATTGCATTTTGAGTTCTTCCAAAGCTCAATTCGCTGGAATTTCTGTGTTTTTGCTTGGTGTTCCTTTATCTTCCTCTGCTACATTTGCTCTTTTTTCATTGCCTGGATAGAAGTTGTCAATTATAATTTCTTTTATCTTTTTCTGTTGTTTGCTCATATTTGCCCCTTCTTTTCCTCATGTAGTTGCCTGTAGTCTTGCTCCTCTTATTATGTGCTGGATCTGTGGGTTTGGGCTTTTCTGTCAGCCTTCACCATAGGAGCTTAGCGAGGCCCTTGGAGCAGTCTGTAGGGGAGGGATGTTGGAGCTTGAATTTCCCTGCCCTCTCAAGACTTGATAAGATTAAACCCAGTGGCATTGATATTGCAGAGCTGGATATGCCCTGAGGCCAAAACATGGGGTGGGGGGGCAGCAATATGGTGTGTCTCAGCTGTGACTAGGCTGCCTGCTCTGGGCTTCTCTTCAAGCTGCCTCCCCACCAACTGTGTTCAAAGCCCTGAGCCTGGCACAGCTTTGCCCACAAGTACTAGTGCCCTTGCCTGCCCAGAGATTCCAGGGACTGCTGGAGACTTAGTACTATAGGTGGGGCAGGGGTCCTGGGATCTTACTTTTTCCTTACCCTTAAACTAGTAACTAGAATTTCCAACTGACTTAGAAGGAGGTCATAAAAATCTTAGATTTTTTAACTCTGTCCTTCCCATATTTCCTAGTAATCCCAGGCAATTTATTGACTTTGCATATCACTCACTTTCTTTTCCAGACATTTCTTCCTCTAGGACACACACACATACATTGAGACTTTCTAAGAAGCCTCTGTAGCATTAGAGTTAGAAGAAACCAGGGACAGACTTCATAAGGTGTTTGAATGTGGTCTCCTATTACTACATTAATTTCACATTGCAACTCTGGGATGACTCAGGCAATCCCTAGAGTACATATCAAATGATAGCTGATAAGACTGCCTTGCCCGTATAATAATGAAAGTAAAATATTAAATGTAATATTATTTTTTTTGAAAATTAAATTTAATTAATTTATTTACTTAGTCATTTTAGAACATTATTCCTTGGTTACAAGAATCATATTCTTTCTTTCCCCTCTCCCCACCCCTTCCCATAGTCTACACGCAATTCCACTGAGTTTTCCATGTGTCATTGATCAAAACCTATTTTTGTGTTGTTGATTTTTTGTACTCAGATGATCATTTAGAATCTACATCCCCAATCATATCCTCCTCGACCCATGTAATCAAGCAGTTGTCTTTCTTCTGTGTTTCTGCTCCCATGGTTTTTCCTATGGATGTGGATAGTGTTATTTCTTATAAATCCCTCTGTGTTGTTCAGGATCACTGCATTGCCACTAATAGAGAAATCCATTACAATTGATTGTACAACAGTATATCAGTCTCTGTGTACAATGTTCTCCTGGTTCTGCTCCTCTACCTCAGCATCAGTTCCTGGAGTTTGTTCCTGTTCACATGGAATTCCTTCAGTTCTTTATTTCTTTGAGCATAGTAGTATTCCATCACCAACATATGCCACAATTTTTTCAGCCATTCCCCAATTGAAGGGCATCACCTCATTTTCTAATTTTTTGCCACCATGCCATGGTCAGGGTCCAGCCCCACTCATGACTCCAGGGTTCCCGACAGGTGGCGAACTATCAGTCAAAATAAATAAAATAAAATAAGTAACAAACAGAAGACAGCTTAATCATAATTGCCATGGGATTGCTTTGCATCTCAGCTGCTCTGACATCCCAGGCTTGGGATTTATTTTTATATCCATATTCTTGGCATGCAGATACACAAAATCAAAGAGATAATTGGAAAAGTGATACATTAACTTTTAACAAATCACTTGATTACCATTCTACATTTTTGTATTGCTATTTGTAAACCTTAAAATTTCTTAGACTTATAAATGTTGGAAATTTCACCATTGGGAAATTTCATACTTGAAAATTTTCCTACTGATAGTCTATTGGAATGTGAACCCCCCTTCGCATGGGAGGGTCCTTCTCCTCCCTACTTAAGATTACTTTAGGACAGAAACCTTTTGCTGAACAATGGAAAGGGCTTTGACCTATACTTAAGCATAGAACAGGAAGTTCTTTGATTCATGATTGATTTTAGAATTGATACAATAGAGATACTTGGAATGACAGAACCAGGTCTTGGAACTTACAATCTCCACCCTACTCAGTCCTAACAGGATTTAGGAAGGGCTGCAGCATAGATCAAAATTTAATTATTTGAGAATATGACCTTCAACAGATATGTGCAAAGGGGCAGACCTCTGGGCGGTCCCATTCCAAATATTATTAACTACTCCAACATCTATAAAGATTGGAGAAAGAGACTCTTGGATTCACTGCTCACATGTGAAGAAAGCATCTTCTGCTTGAGACTGATTGACTGTATCCTATCATATGAATTGTGACTCTGTCTTATCATATGAATTGGAGATAATAATCCATAGACAAATGGATGCTGTTTTTTTCAAGAATATATTGAATTACTGATTTTTTTCTTATTTTTCTTATTTCTTTTCTTTTATTTTTTGATCAGAATATTTGATTTTTTTCTCATTTTTTGTACTGAAGGTACAGATAATTAATATTAATATCATTTTTTTCCTGCAGTAATACAAGTTAATATATATACTCTTGCTATAATATCAAGATATGCCTAAAAGCTTTAAACTATGGGAACCTGCCATTTATTAATAAAATATTATAGGACTGGGATTAATGTTTGCGTCTGATTCCAGGAAAAGGGATAAAAACAAGGAGCACAGACTAAACCTGAATAGTGCCAATAGAGCACACAAGAAATATTAAAGTGAGACTCGAGGTTGCGACACTTAACTTATGTTTAAGTCGTAGGACTTCCTTGTATCTACACTCTTTTCGAAGTACTCAAACAAGTACAAAGCTTGACTATCATGCTGGCTCCCTATATCCCTGAGGGGAAAAAAAATCAGACGAGGGAATGACATTTCCCCAACAAAATAGAATTCTAATTCTTTTCTTCTTATATTATGGCAACTTCCTGTAGTCTTGGCTACAAATGGCTAAGTGAAATATTACTGCATTCTGTCCTACATACTTGTGGGATAGAAATTACTTTAAACTGGACCTATACAAGGCCTATTTTGAATTTTTTCTTATGTTTTTGATTATTTTTTCTATTCTTTTGATAATTGACACATACACCCCCATAACTGAACCTATACTTCATCAAGAAGATCAAGAATGAACTTTGGATATGATTTGATTGGACTGAACTTTTGATTGAACATTTATTGTAATTGTACACATTTAGGCCAAAAGGGACTGCCCCTAATTTGGCTTTCTGTCAATGCACCTAGCAAAACATTGGTTTTGCTTTCTTTTCTTTTCTATTTCCTCTCTCACTATTCTAATTTCTCTTAGAAAATTGAATATTGTGTATATCTATAGTTAGAAGTGCATTTAGAACTACAAAATGATTATGTTAAATGATCAATGGGGAGACTAGTCTCCCAATGATCATCAGGGGGATTGTAAACCTTAAAATTTCTTAGACTTATAAATTTTGGAAATTTCACCATTGGGAAATTTCATACTTGAAAAATTTCCTACTGATAGTCTATTGGAATGTGAACCCCCCTTCGCATGGGAGGGTCCTTCCCCTCCCTACTTAAGATTACTTTAGGACAGAAACCTTTTGCTGAACAATGGAAAGGGCTTTGACCTATACTTAAGCATAGAACAGGAAGTTCTTTGAGTCATGATTGATTTTAGAATTGATACAATAGAGATACCTGGAATGACAGAACCAGGTCTTGGAACTTACAATCTCCACCCTACTCAGTCCTAACAGAATTTAGGAAGGGCTGCAGCATAGATCAAAATTTAATTATTTGAGAATATGACCTTCAACAGATATGTGCAAAGGGGCAGACCTCTGGGTGGTCCTGGGTTAAGCTAGAGCCACCATTGGCACAGGGAAAATATGGACAGTGATTGGTAGATGTGAGAACTGAGGGGAGGGAACTGAGATGGTTTCCTTAAAGATAGCGGGGTCTGAGGACTGAGGGGTGGTTGGAAAGGTTTTGCTCTGAGAGGTTGTGCTCTGAGAAGCTTGCTCTGAAGAAGGCTGGAGGTGGAGGCCCCTGAGACTGTTTCTCCATTTTGGTCACGTGAGTGATAGGGACTGATTTCTTTTCTTTGCCTCAGCTATCTAAGGGCTTGGGCCTTTTGGCCCAGCCTAAACAGAGGGGGTATTTAAGCCCTATTCCCTTCTCTCCCCTTTCTCCCCCTCTCTCTCTCTCTCTCTCTCTCTCTCTCTCTCTCTCTCTCTCTCTCTCTCTCTCTCTCTCTCTCTCTCTCTCTCTTTCTCTCTCTATCTCTCTATCTCTAATACCTTTCTTCCTCCTGTTTGTAATTAAAAACTCCATAAAAGGTTGACTGCTGACTTGAGTTTTCATTTAGGAATTACATAGCTGAATTCCTTGGCAACCTTAAATTAATATATATCAGTCTTTTAAAGTGATTTCCTTGTCACAGATTACAGACAGAATAAAAGATAAATTATTTCATCACAGGTGGCTTACTAGGGAGTTTGAGTTACTGATTTGTGTAATTGAGTCACTGAGGCATATTGAAGCTTAGTGTACCTGCACTATACCTATACATATTGTATGGGCCTCTATGATTGATTTGTGTGCCGGCTTCATGAGAAAGATTTGGGCTTGGCCTGTAGCTGCAGTTTCACTAAGAATTATGCACCTAAATAAATGTTAACTCATTATAGTCTTTTTGGGTTTGGATTTGAGGGTCTGATATTTGGTGATGTTTTAGGGAATTAGGGTACAGGTGTTTTGCTCTTGCATTATTTCTTTTGAGACTAGGGGGAATAATAATCATGCCAATACATAGGTAAGGGATATTGATGAAAGAAGTCAAGGGGGATAGAGTGGGCAGTCACATCTTGCCAAGGACCACTCTGTGGTCTCCCCAGCTACCACTCTGTGGTCTCCCCAGCTACCACGCGTGACTCTGTCAAGATGTCGTGGACTGATGGCCCCCAGCAACACCACAATGAGCGCGGCTATGAATATTCTTGTACAAGTCTTATTTCCTTATTATCTCTTTGGGATACAAACCTAGCAGTGCTATGGCTGGATCAAAGGTCAAAGAGTCTTTTAAAGTCCTGTGGGCATAGTTCCAAATTGCCCTCCAGAATGGTTGGATCAGTCCACAACTCTACCAGAACTTTGCTACATCCCCTCCAAAATTCATTACTTTCCTTTGCTATCATGTTAGCCAATCTTCTATGTGTGAGGTGATATCTCAGAGTTGTTTTGATTTGCATCACTCTGATTATAAGAGATTTAGAACACTTTTTCATGTGTTTATTAATAGCTTGGATTTCTTCATCTGAAAATTGCCTATTCATTTCTCTTGCTCATTTATCAATTGGGGAATGGCTTGATTTTTTGTATAATTGATTGAGCTCTTCATAAATTTGAGTAATTAGACCTTTGTCAGAGGTTTTTGTTATGAAGATTCCCCCCCCCCCAATTTGTTGCTTCCTTTCTAATTTTGGTTGCATTGGTTTTGTTTGTAACTGTAATATTAAAAAAAAAAGATTGTGGTTAGCTTATATAAAATTAACTCTCAAGTCAAGTCTGTCAGTAGCTCTTAACAATTAGGTTTTAATCATAATGGAGATAAGTAAAGGAGGGAAATGTAGGAGGGAGACAGAAAATATCACCTGGCTAAAATATACTAAGCCAAATCAGGAATCCATAGCCTACCAAGCTGCCAAAGCCCTAAAGTCCCAAACCCCATAGGAAGCTCCACCTCCTCTGTAACACAAAATACACATGCAAAATGGGATGTGAGGTAGGAGGAACTTGGGGAGGAGGAGCATGGGGAATAGATTTTATCTATACAATACGCCCTGTGATTCTAATGGGAGATGATTGTGGTGAAATCTCCCAGATTTACATGCCTAGTCTCCCCAATGAATCATTTTAAATAACCATCTTATATTTCTAAAGAGCTCTTATTAGAGGTACATACAATATTGTACTATCTAAGGGGGAAATTACAATAATTGGAGATAAGAAAGAACTAAAAAGGAAAGATAACAAAACCAATGATGGGTAGGTATATTGACAAAAAGTTAATTAGGTAGCAATTCCCTTTGACATAATAGTTTGCATTCAAAATAAATACATTCAACCCTCTTCAGTTTAATTCACTACATTCCAAAGTTCATACTGGATCTTTTGATGCAGTGTATGGTTTCTGGAGGCTTTTTTTATGGTGTCTTCTCCAAACAGTTCAGTTTCTTGATTCAGGGATTTAGCGAGTTTCTTTTTCTGAAATTACTCTCATTAAAAAAAAATTAAATCTTGAATTTTACAAAAATTATACTCCCCACAAGTAAAGTGTTGTATTGAATTTTCAGGAGTTGGTTTTCTCTTTTGTAAAATTAAATAATTTCCCCATTTAGTAAATGTTTAATGACTATGAATAAAGAGTTTTCAAAGAAAGGAATCCAAATTGTTTTTAGTGACTTAGAACTGTAAGAGAAAAAAAAATTATCTAAATCATTAATAGAGAAATGTAAATTACAACAACTCTTAGGTTTCACTGCCTACCCATCAGATTGTCAAGTATGTCAAAAGATAATAAAAAATGTTGATGGTTTTGTGGGAAAATGGACACATTAATTCTCTGTTAGTGAACCTCTAAATTGTATAGGTATTCCAGAAAGTAATTTGGAATTATATAAAAAAAGAAACTAAGTAAACTATATAAGTGATACAATTGCTATGTTTCTAGCTCAAAGAGCTAAAAACAAAGGAACAAACAAACAAAAATAACAGGAAAATGACAAAGATTGACAGCAACTCATTTATGCCATCAAATAAAAGGAAACTAAGGAGAGTTAATCATTAATTCAGGAATATATGAACAAATCATACCCGGAACATAAATACAATTGAATATAGAAGAGATCATAAAAAGATTGGCTTCAAAGAAATGAGGGAAGATTTGTATGTCTAGCACTTGAGGGCAGGGCTGGCACAGAACTTGGTCTGGGAGTTGTGGTGGGGTTTGGAGCTAGTATTCCATCTCTAAAAGGTTTGCCATCACTGTACTAGATGATCAGAGAGGCCTCTATTTACTCTTAGATTCTTTGATCTTTTCAGGTTCCTCTCATTGCTAACAATCTATGTACTTGGGGCACAGGTTTATTAGTGCAATCCAAGGCAAGATAGGGATAAAACTACATGGTATTGTGAATTGATCATTGTTTTTAGAATCAGGAGATGGAGATTTCAGTATTCTCCACTCCCCCAGTGCTTTCTTGTGGGAAATTGGATAAATAAATAAAATTTGACCTCCTTTAGTCTCATTTGAAAAAAAATTAGTCTAATAACATTTGCATTACCTAGCTCATAGAACTAAATCTAGAGAAGATATAATGGGTACATAAAACCTTTCTTCAAAAGTCTGAAGGACTTATTTGTGGAAGAGAGATTAAATTTACACACTTATCTTGGTCCCAGAGATGAGTGGAAGCTGAAGAAAGGCAGAATCGGGCTCTATGTAAGGAAAATAAAAGAAATTTTCTGATTAAAATTATTCAAAAGTGAACACAAATTCCCAAGCTGACTTTATCCTCAATCACAATCTCTTTGAAACTCAATTTTCTATCTGTTAAGGTAATAAATTACATCCACTCAGGTTACTTCATAGTGTAGGTGAGATGATTTAATGCGATAATGTATGTGAAAGTACTTTGAAAATATATAAAGTGACATAATTAGTAGTTAGTAGAATGGAGGCTCACTGCCAATGGTCTCAAAAGCTTATTCAGGTTCTTTTGGAGAAATAGCCATTATAATATTTTAAAATTTCCAGTGACATTTTGAGAGCTTAAATTATTAATAACAATTTAAATTTACACAGTACTTTATAATTACAAAGTACTTTACACATATTATCACATTTTGTTCTTATCACACCAATGTGAGCTATAGAATACAAGTATCTCTATTTCACAGATAAGAAAACCAAGGTAAGAGAACTTGACTAAAGACCTTGAATAAAGACACAACAACAAACACACTGGACATTGAATTTAAGTCTTTAGACTAGTTCCCATGTTTATCCAATGACATTGACTAGTCATCAAGGAGCAATTCATAATTTCTCCAAAGAAGAATTTGGTGATTTTTTTCACTTTAAGAATGGAACAATTAGCTATATCCCTTCACACAATTCACAGGAAACACTTCCTGAGACTCTACTCTAAGCTAGACCCTGAGGTAGATTAAAATATAAGTGAAATGAGACCCTTGTCTTCAAAGGCATTATCAGGATTATCATTTTTCTATTTCATTTGTGTCTGATTCTTTCATGATCCCTTTTGATGCTTCCTTGGCTATGATACTAGATTGGTTTGCTATTTCCTTTTCCAGCTTATTTTCCAGATTAGAAAACTGAAGCAAACAGGGTTAAATCCCATGTCCTGGATCCCAAAGCTAATAAATGTTTGAGACAAGATTTGAACTTAGAAGAATGAGTCTTCCTGACTTCAGGTCTGACATTCTATCCACTGTGACACCTTGCTATCTCAAAGTGATTATCACCTAAGAGTAAAAAATGAAACAATAAAGGAAATCCTGGCATTTAATCTGAATAATTCCTTCTTTCTAGTAGGTTAGAAGACTTTGAAGTCATACATATAATCAAGGACTTTGATGGATCTGACACTCATCAGTGAAGTGGGGAAAGACAACATTTAAACAACTATGTATAAACAATCTTTATAGATGATATATTGGAGATAAAATCTCAGAAGGAAAGCATTGGCATAAACAACCCTTGAAAAATACCTTTTGAAGAAAGGAAATATTTTAACTGAGATGTGAATGAAGCCAGGGAAGCAAAGAGACAAAGTTTAGGAGGGAGATAGTTCCAAACATGGACACAGAAAGTAAATATTCATGAAGTAGAGAGATGGAATAAGTCATCTTATTTAAGGAACATAAAAGAGGAAAGCACTGATGCCAGTGGTCATGGGGGTGGAAGGATATGGTCTAAGAATAGTGGAAAGGCAGGGAAGAATCAGGCTATAAAGGAATTTTTAAAAGGCTTTTTTTATTTGATTTTAGAGGCAATAGGGACACATTGAAATGTATTAAATAGAGAGATGATATGGTCAGACCTAAGCTTTAAGAAGATCAAACTATAGCTGAGGATGAACTAGTCAGAACATATTTGTGGCAGGGAAATTGTAATAGTATGGGTGAAAAGTGATGAGAACTTGCATTAGGTTGGTGATAGTGTCAGAGGGGACAAGGGGATTTATATTCAAAATCTTATAATGGTAGAAAATACAGGACTTTGTAATTGATTTTATATGGAGGTATGACAATTAACAAGGAGACAAGGATAATTAATACCTAGGTTGTGAACCTGGGTGACAAGGGAAGATAATGATTACCTCCATAGTAATATGTAGGTTAGGAAGAGAGGACAGTTTAGAGGGAAAGGAAATTAATTCAGTTTTACATATGTTGAGTTTAAGATATCTATGACAAATCCAATTTGAGTTTCTCAATAGGTCACTGGAGATGTAAGACTGGAGATAGGGAGAGACAGTAGGACTGTAGAAACAGATCTGAGAGTCTTTTGCAAGGTGATGATTACTGAATCCCTGGAAACTGATGAGATCAAGTAAAAAAAAAATAGAGGAAGGCAAGAAGTCTCAAGACAGAGTCTTCGGTGGGATCCATGATTAATCTCATATATTAGGCAAGCTGTAGTTAGAATTTTCTCATAATCACAGCATTACAAATTTGGAAAGAACCTCAGTATCCATGAAATTCAGCTCATATATAAACAAGAATTCTCTCTATCACACATGGGACAGATTGTCAGTCAGTCTTCCTATAAAGGTCTTTGATGAGAGAGTGCCTAAATGTCCTAAAAATAACTCACTCCCTTTTAGCATATATATAATTATGGGGAAGTTTTCCCCCATTTATTTGTCTATATTCCCTTCTTTGAAACTTGTACCCACTGTTCTTAGGTCTGATCTCAAAATCCAAGCAGAGGAAATCTAATCACTCTTCAAGGTGACTGCACTTCACATATTGGACCAAAACTAACATGCCCCATCTAAATCTTTTCTTCTCCAGGCTAAACAACTCCAGTATCTTCAACAGATTTCCATTCAGGAAGAATGAATGAATGGGAAAACATTAATTAAATACTCTGTGCCAAAAAGTATGTTAAATATTAGGGATGTCTCTATCCAACATTCAATTAATTGGTTAAACAAATAAGAATTTTTCACCTTGTGTTAAAACTATATTAAACTCCAGTCTTTAACTTCTATAGAGTTTATTAATATTTACTTGAATAAAGGGGAAGTAGACAGATATAGAGAAAAGCTTATTTCTAACTAGCCATGTTAGTGCTTCTTGCCACCTTCCTTTCACTCTGTGCATGAGTGAATAGAGAGCCCACTTCCTGGAACTCCCTCTTTTATTCCTTCCCTTCTACCCTGGATTGATATCCCACTCCTTTCCAGGTCAAGTACCTAGGTCACTGTCTTGTGACTCATGCTAGAGTGCAGGGATGTAGGTCAGACCCAAATGCGTGATCCTGGGAAGGGGTTCCCTTCACACAATACCCATTTTGATTCTTTGGGGGACCAGCATGCTAAATATCCTCATTCAGGTTTTTTAGGAGATTAACATATCAGGTCTCCCTAATGAATCATTCCACATATGTAGCTTATACCTCTCAAACTTCTCTTACTAGAGGCATATAAAATATTGCACTTTATAAAGAGGAAACTAAAACAATTTGGGTATCAGAGAGAAAGAAAAGAAAAAGGAGAAAGAAAACAGAAAGGATTGATAGATACATTGACAAAAAGCCAATTAGGGGGATCTCCCCTTTGGCATAAGAGTTTACATTTAGGATAAATATGTTCAACCCCCTTCAGTTCAGTTCATTATTTCTTAAAGTTCTCCAGATTTATTTATATAGGAACATTAAAATTGATTAATAAAGGTACATGTACCTCCCAATGCAGCTGTGAGCATGTCAAGAACCAGCCAATTTTTTAGAACTGTTTTTGCTAAGGAGTCAATCTCCTCCTGTAGGTAAGAGATGGCCTTAGTAGTTTGGGAGAAGTTTGGGAGATGGCTTGAGCTGTGTTTTCAGCCAGTATTTCAACTTAGCTAAGATATTTCTAACAGAGTCTATTATTACATCATTCCAAAATTTGGCAGGAGTGCCCAGAAAAACCTCTGTACTGCTGCTAAAGATGCTCCTGAATTTGGCCTACATCTCTGTATAATTAGAACCTGCTCCCCTAGACTTCAGCTCCCAGCATCCCACTTTCTTTCTCATGTTATATGCTGACATAGGGAGGATATACACCTCTTGCTCTCTCTTCTTGTGATTGTGAGTGGATGAAGCAGGCTTTTGGGGAGAGGTGAGAGAACTTACTCACATAGTCTTATTTTTGTTAGATAATTAGTTTTTATTCCCTTTACTTCAAGTGATTATTAATAAACTTTATAAAATATAACACTTGGAATTTTGGACATTAATTTTGAATTAAAGGTGGAGCTACATAAAACTTATATCCTCCCTGTGTCAGCACATAACATGAGAAGGAAAGTGGGATGCTGGGAATTGAAGTCCAGGGGAGCAGGTTCTAATTACACACCTCTTGGGTCTATAATGCCATCAAGAACTTAGATTTCTGACCATGGATTTGTCTACCCGGCCAATAGAGTGATCATGCACTGATACAAGTGAAATAACATAGACTAAACCATAAGTAAAATACTATCCTGGTAGAAGGGTAGAGTTAGCTGAAGTGTTACAAACATAGAACTGTCCAAGGGTCACCAAGCCCCATGGGAAATCTTTCCTCCTCTGGGATGAGATTGTAACAATCATAAAAGATATGTATTTTGACATTCCATCAATTGCATTTCTAAGCTACACCCTAGCACAGATAAATGTGGTGTTAGGAAATGGAATGGTGTGGTTGCACTTCATTTTGTCACCCATGTACTTCTGCCTATTTAATAGACTCTGACCTCTTGTCACACACAAGTCAAAGGTAGTCAAATGATCAGTCAGAGGTAGTGATTCTCCTAGATACCTAAAAACCACTTCTGAAGACTCATTAAGAACAATTGAGATTTTCAGCTCATTAAATTCTTCAAGGGTCACTGATATAGGTTGTAACCATTTTGATTGAGTACATCTATCATCATCTATCTGACAGTTAATAAAGGCAAAAGGAGCAAAAAGCTGTGTAGGTAATATGTGATCTCCTTGTGTTGTAAACTGTGGTAATGTCACATTTCTGTGGACTGGAATTGTTGCCCAAGACAAAACAGAGTTCTGATGGATCTGGTAAAAGACCCAGCACCCATAAGGACCAATGACTTTGCCACAGGAAAGGGTTTGTCCAACTTCTCTATGAACATTTATAATAGTATTATCTCCAGTCCAGTCATAGGAAGAGGGTACAAATAAAGACACACTACATAACATTTAGCTAATAGTCAAAACATACTAACTGAAAGTGACATTGTATAATATAGCATTTTAGATTAGATTAATATGTAAACTTAAAAACAAAATTAAGTCATAAAACATACAAGCAGCAAATACAATATATGTGATAGGATACAATCACTCAGTGTCAGTAGAAAGTACCTGTTTTATATGTGAGCAATGAATCCAAGGATCCTTTTCTCTAATTTTGATAGATGTTGGAGTGGTTAACAATGCTTGAAATGGACCTTCTCAAGCTGACTGAGTTTCTCCAGTGTGATGTAAGTTCTTTATGTATACCTTGTCTCCTGGGTGTAGGTCATGGAGAAAGAAGTCTAGAGATCCTGCTTGTACCATAGCTCCATATTCATGGAGTTCTCACAATTTGACCCACAAATCTTGTATATAAGAAGCAACAGAAGTGTTTCCCCATCCCTTAGTTATGATGTATATCCAGGAGGAAAAGACTTAGTCTATATGGGGGGATGTCCAAAAAGCATCTCAAATGGTGAGACATGTAGATCTCCCTTGAGCCTGCTAAAAAGTTAAACAGGGCTAAAGGAAGAACCTCAAGCCATTTCAAGTGAGTCTCAGTGCCCAATTTTCCAATCATATTCTTAAGGTGTGTATTCACTCTCTCCACTTGGCCTGGGCTCTGTGGGTGATAGGGTATGTGGAATTGGGGAATAACCCCAAACAAGAATAAACCTGAGACAGAACAGAGTCAGTAAAATGGGTTGCCCTGTCTGAATTAATGCATGCTGGTGAGCTAATGCAAGGGATACTTTCCCTTAAGAGCACCTTAGCAACAAAAGCTGCTGTGTCTCAAGCACTAGGAAAGGCTTCTATCCATCTGGTTAGTTGATCCATTATGACCAGACAAACTTTATAATGTTCAGCCTTAGGCATAGTAATAAAATCAATTTGTAAATGCTTAAAAGGTGTGTAGGCCAGAGGATGCCTACCACATACTTGATGGGCACTATGCTTTTATATCACTAGAAAAACTGGTTGACATTCAAAGGATGAGGAGAGAGAAGGCTTGGGATGGGATAGGGGGAGGATGTAAAATAAAATAAACCATTGATTTTTGCCCAGAGAACACCCTTGGCAAAATGGCAGTTTGTCAGAGAAGACTCATTGAAAGCAAGAATCACTGAATGTCCCATTCCTTTAGTATTCTCTCCCCTTTTTTGGCAATTAATGTGCTAATAAGGAACAATAGCTCAATAACTTATCCAGTATGGAATAAATACTTTCATTCTAATATGGGTCAGTAGGAAATAATCTCTAAATCAAAAGGAAAGAACTAATGTTTGGAATGTGCATACAGAGAGGGGAACATGGACCCCACCCCCCAATAGCACCTTATATTCCTTCCCATTCCACCCACATATTGGGCTGGTTTGGGGTATATAATGAGAACTGAGGTGCATAGGCTTTCTCCACAGGATATACCTCCCAGCTCTCTCCATCCTTAAAACAGGATGAATTTAGCAAGCCCTGTGTGGGTGGTTGTAATCAGGAGGGAGCCACAAATCTGTAAAGCCCATGGAACTTCTCAGATAAAAAGTCTCATCCTTAAACAAATGGTCCAGTTATTAGCTGTCTGAGTTTTAGTTGTAAAGAGGAGCAGGATCTTGGAGTGTGGTAAACCCAGAAGAACACACTGTACCCAGAGGTAGAATGTCCTCATTTTTCATCTCAGTACTAAGAATACACATCCAAGCATAGCAGAGGATGTCTGTTCTCCTTAAGAATGAGGCCTTCTTTTCAGAAAATTTCACCTTGGGCTCCACTGCCCTGTAAGGCTCCAAGGAGAAAGTTGAACCACCTTCTGGATTCCAAGACATCAAAGAAATCCATCCAACCACCAGCTAGGGTGAGGAGTGTGATTATGTTCCCTCTGTTCCATTGTGTAACTTCTCTTCTCCCTTAATCCTAATGAGGGCTTCCTTGTGATGAAAATTAAATAAAATTAAAAATCAAGCTGGGATTAAGTTTTACTTGTAATTAGAAATTAGAATTGGAGGAGGCTTTAGAGATCATAGAGTTCATCCTTCTTGTTTTAAAGGAAGCTAATCAATACACATTTCTTAAGTGCCCATTATGTGCCAGGCATTGTGTTAAGGTCTGAAGATACAAAGATAAATAAAAGACAGCCCCTACTTCCTAGAAGCTCATAATACAATTTGGAAGACAAGATTAAAGCAATTAAAAACAAATAAACTATATACAGAACAAATAAAATATGATCAATAGAGAGGACACTAGGATCTAGAGGGACTGAGAAAGATTTCCTATAAATGGTAGAATTTTATCTGGGATTGAAGGAAACCAGGGGTTAAAGAAGAATACGGAAAGAATTTCTTATCCAGGAACAAGTGTTAGCCTGTGAGAAGGAAGATTGATGGATCATGAGAGTGCTTATATATATATATATATATATATATATATATATATATATATATTTTTTTTTTTTTTTTGGTAAAGGAAGTATCCTTTTAGAGAATGGGGTAGACCTCATGTAATAAACTTATAGCAGGTCATGGATGTTACCATGGATAATTTGCAGTCTGCTTAGTTGGAAAGAATACATTCAAGTCCAGTGGAGGTCTTGAATTAGGAGAGACATGCCTCATAGTTAGTAAGCAGAGACAGACCTAGAATCCAAGTCTTGTCACTACAAATGGCTTTCTCTTTTTTCTTTGTTACTCAGTCTTCTCAGTTATGTCTGACTCTTTGTGACCCCATTTGGGGTTTTCTTGGCAAAGATATTGAAGTGATTTGCCATTTCCTCACCTAGTTCAATTTATAAATGAAGAAACTGAGGCAAATAGATGACTTATCCAGGGTCACACAATTGGTAAGTATCTGAGGCTATATTTGAATTCAGTAAAATGAGTCTTCCTGAATCCATTCCAGGCACTCTATCTACTGTGCCACCTAGCTGCCCCTCTTTTTTGCTACACACTTATAAAAAGAGAACATGAGTAATCTGGGTAATTTCCTATAGGCTCTCTTTTTTTACTCTCCATTATGAAACAGGGATAGTCAGCTGAGGAATTTTATGAATCAAATCACATCACATTAGGAGAAAGCAAAAAGCTGGCCTTGGCCATGAAATTTTGCTTGGCAGTCTCAGATCTTAGGTGAGTATGGTTTCCAGGTAAGAGCTAATACCACGAAGACAGAACATTTTTGTTGTTTATTTCTTGTGCTACTGTGTATTTCTAGGAAATCAGATCATCTTTCTGTGCCCTACTGTATACTTCTGAATACCTAAGTTAATTGGATTTATCTTGTTAAGAGTGTTGGGGAAATGGAATTCTAATGAAGATTTCTTCATTTGCAAGAATTTAATTCAAGGATCTGACTATGTTCCTCCAGGATAGAAACAGAGAAAAAGCTCCAATCATTTGAATTTTATTCTCATATATCCAAATTTGTTATTGCCCTTAATAATGTTCTTGTATATTCACTGGATGCCATGACTGGCAGTCCCACATCTTAGACTTTCATATCTGTCCAAAGAGCCACACCACTGATGTATAGTATTGTTGACTGGAATTCAAGCTTAAGGTAATGTTTCTCAAGTTTTTAGTGCATGCAGGCACTGTTCTAAGTGTTAGATCTACAAATAAAAACACAAAAAAATGTAGTCCTTGTCCTTAATAGCTTATAGTTTTATAAGAGAAAATAATATTAATGAGAGAGAAGAATATGAAGTTACCTGGTGTGAAGATTATATTTAATTCTCCCCTGATTATAAAAATGAATATACTTAACTCTCCCCTGATTGTGAAGATTAAATTGTAACCCCTGACTATTTTTAGATTTAATCCCCATAAGTGTAAATACCCTACTTAAAGTTAAGTATGGAGATTTGCCTATTTTTAGATATAATCATCAAAAGTGCAAACATCCCACTTAATCATGTAGTGGGAGGTTTGTGACCCAGGTGTGTAATAGTGGGTGATGAATCAGAATCGACTGACTGCCTTCTGGGCAGCCCTAGAGCAGAGTGGCAAATGTGATTGGTAGACATTGAATTAGGGGAAGGCACAAGATGTGATGCAAGAGAAAATGTCTTTAAAAAGAGATGTTAATTCCTGTGAGAATTCAATTCTTCATGCTTTCAAGTTGAAGTTGGTGAAGAGGGGCAGAAGGATCTGCTGACTGGACTGACACATGGTGAGTAAAAGGCTGACTCTTAAATGCTGGGTTTTTCTGAAAAAAAAAAAAAAAACTATCCTCTGGAGAGACTTACTCATGAGAGACATTTCCCAGGTCCTCAGCTTTGCTGAGGTTGGTTGAAACTAATTCTCCCTGCCCAGAGGGTTTGGGAGTAAATTAATTCGTGCTCAGGCTAGATATCTTACCTACTTTTCTCTCTGATTTCTTACTTCACTCTTTCTACATTTTGTAAATAAAATCTCTTTGGAATTAATTAAATTCCTTGCAACCACACTCTTAAAGAATCAAGTTCAATTCATTAAAAATGAACCCCATTTCCCCCTTACACTGGCCATCATTAGGACTTTGAAGTCATAAGAAGACTTAAAGGTTTAAAATCTGGGAAGTCAGTCATAAGACAGGGAGGTGAGAAAGAGTGGAAATGAAGACAGTTAACCTGGGTCATTTCACAAAATGGAGGTAACACATGAAGCATTCACCCAATGGTAAAGATGGGTAGACCTGGAAGTGAAATATTCCAGGTGAGAAGGCCACTATATGTTTCAGGGTGTTTCAGGATGGAGACTCCGTAGGTGCTGAGAGAAGTTTCAGGATGAGGCAGAATCAGAGGAATGATTTTGTAGGCCAGAAAGTCAGGAATAGGGCTAGAAAGAGAATACAGTCCTTGAGACTATGTTTCAGGAACTGATGGTATATAGACCAAAGGTGACAAACTATGTGCTTTTGCCCAACTCTCAGTAAATTTGTGGAATTTGGGGTCTTTAGCTTTGTTGTTTACCACTTCCACTATGGAAAAGTATTGGCCTCAGATCCAAGAAGACCATGGGTCCACCCTCTGACACATTCTGGTTATGTAGCAGTTGTGGAGAATTACTTACTTTCAAAGGAAACTCTTCATTAGCAATCTCCTATATCCACAGGGCAGCTAGGTACTAAAGTGGATAGAGTACTAAACTTATAGTCAGGAAGAACTGTGTTCAAATCTTGCCTCAGACATTTTCTAGCTGTGTGACCCAGACTCTTAACCTTTCTAAGCCTGATTCATCATTTGTAAAATGGGAACAATATTAGTATAAACCTACTTTGGGGGTTAATGGGAGGATATAAGGAGACAACTTATGTAAGGAATGTTGCAAATCTTAAAGTGTCATATATATGTTAGCTATAACCACAGATCTCACCTCTAAGACGACTCACATTGTAAAATGCATGAACTGTCTGGGCGCGTTTTGGATGGTGAGGCGCAATGCGCATTTGAAGAGTCGCTCTAACCAATCGGTGGTCTGTCCAGCATTCAGCTCCTCTCATGCCTCTGGTGATCTTTACATCCTGGATGTCTCGCCGGTGTACAATGATGTAGTCAATGAGATGCCACTGTTTTGATCATGTGTGCATCCATGTTGTTTTATATTTGTTCGCCATTCTGAACACAGTGTTTGTGATGGTGAGGTCGAACTCTGAGCATTTGCTGAGTAGCAGTAGGCCGTTGTTGTTCATTTTGCCCACGCCGTGTTTGCCGAGCACTCCTTTCCATCTTTCATGGTCCTGGCCAAAGCGGGCATTGAAGTCTCCCAGCAGTATCAGCTTGTCATTTGTGGGTACTGAGTGCAGGATGGCACTCAGGTCAGAGTAGAACTGCTCAATGGTCTCCTCTGTGCTGGTCAGTGTTGGGGCATATGCGATGAGGATTGTGGCATACCGGTCTTTGCTGAGAGGCAAACGGATCTTCATGAGCCTCTCGCTGATGCCCACAGGCAAGTCTGGCAGCTATTTGAGCAAACTGGTCTTGATAGCCAGGCCAACGCTGTGGATTCTGTCTTCATTTGAGGCTCTACCTTTCCAGAAGAAGGTGTATCCAGTGGTGGGTTCGCTGAGGGATCCCTCTTCTGGTAAGTGTGTTTCGCTTAAGGCTGTGATGTCGATGTTATATCGCGCCAGTTCTTTACCGATTAGAGCTCGGGTCGCAGGAAATGCTTCCAGCCATCTGGTTAGTTGATCTACAATTACTAGACAAAATTTATAATGTACAGCCTTTGGCATCGTTATGAAATCTATCTGTAGATGTTCAAAAGGTGTGTAAGCCAGAGGACATCCACCAAAGGCTTTTCCACAAAATGCATGTTGGTTATATGCCTGGCAGGTAGAGCAGGCTGAACACACTTTAGAGGCTATGGTAGTTATACCAGGGGCTATCCAAACTCTCTTAACAGAGAACTTCATTAATAATTTCTGCATTAGCTATAGATTTTCCAGCTGAGGTTAAGCATCCTCTCTGGAGCCATAACATTCTGACTGAGTGACAAATGCCGAAAGCATATCTAGAATCTGTATAAATTGTTGCCTTTTTATCCTTGGCAATTATACAAGCTTGCTTCAGAGCTGTGAGTTCTGCTCCTTGAGCGCTAATGTTAGAAGGTAGTGAAGCTGACCATTCAGTGGCAAATTCTGAGACTACGGCAGCTCCAGTGTAATGTATGCCATCCCTCATAAAAGAGGAACCATCGGTAAATAAAATCAGATCTGCATTGTCTAAGGGAGTGTCCAAGAGATTATCTCGAGGCTTTTCTGCCATGGACACTAATGTTTCACAGTTGTGTAATGGTTCTCCTGAAGTTGGTAAATCTGGAAGCAAGATGGCAGGGTTAAGAGTAGTACAACATTTTAAAGTAATGTTTTCACTATTTAATAAGGTTATTTCATACCTTGTAATTCTCTGATCCGAGAATGCCTGTGTTCTATGTTTTATCAATAATGCTTCTATCTCATGTGGGCACATTATTGTTAATGGATATCCTAATACTAAATCAACAGTTTTTGTTACTAGTAAGGCTGTAGCAGGACAGCTACTCCTCTAAGACATGGTGGTGCTCCTGCTGCTACTGGGTCTAGTTTAGCAGAATAATAAGCAATTGGGCGCTGAGAAGGTCACAAAGTCTGAGTTAACATGCCAGAAGCTACTCCTCTTTGCTCATGCACATAAAAAGTAAATGGCTTGTTGTAATCTGGGATGCCTAGAGCAGGGGCAGCCATGATAGCCTTTTTTAGATCTGATAGAGCTGACAAGTGTTCAGGCTCTAATTTTAGGGGTTCAGGAACCAAATCCTTTGTTAATGCTATAAGGGGTTTAGTAATTTCCCCATAGCAAGGAATCCATTGTCTGCAAAACCCTGTTGCTCTTAAAATTGCTCTCAACTGTTTCTTAGTAGTAGGAGCTCTTAAATTTTGAATATTCTTTCGTTTTGGAGAAATATAACGAGCACCCGCAGTCAAGATGAATCCCAAATATTCTACTTTTGAGAGACACCATTGAACTTTATCCTTCGAGATTTTGTGTCCTCTTTTGTGCAATTCCAAAAGAAGGTGTTTGCTATCTTCCTGACATGTTTTTGCGTCTGTTGAAGCCAAGAGTAGATCATCTACGTATTTGATTAATTTACTATTTTTAAATGTTATATTGTCTGTGTCTTGGCTCAAAATTTGCTCAAATAAACTCGGACTTTCCACATAACCCTGTGGCAGCCTACTCCATGAATATTGTGAGTCCTTCCAGGTAAAAGCAAAAATATGTCTGGAGTTCTCATGTATAGGTATGGAAAAGAAAGCTGAACACAAATCTACCACTGTAAAGTATGTAGCTGTGCTAGGAATAGAGGAAATAATAGTATTTATGTTAGAGATTACGGTGTGTCTCTTTATAACGTGATTATTCACTGCCCTCAGATCCTGTACGAATCTATAGAGGTACTTGCCATCGGGCCCTCTTTTTGGTTTTTTAACTGGCAGGATGAGCGTGTTGTATTCAGATTTGCAAGGGATTATTATTCCCTGTTCTATTAATGAGTTAATAGCTGGTGTAATACCCTCAATTGCCTCCTTTGAGAGAGGATACTGAGGGATGGGAGGAGGTGGGCTAGATTTAGTTTTTATCTGCACAGGAACAGCAGATTTAAGTAAGCCTACATCGGAAGAAGATGTGGCCCAAAGAGATTCCGGTATATCCTTAGGTATTTCAAAAGTGGAAGGCTCTTTTGCCTCCTGGTTTTCCAAGAGAAGTACAGGGAGTAAATTTAAAGATTCCTCTGGTACTTCCAATGATAAAGAACCCTCTGGTGAACAAGTTATTGTGGTTCTGAGTTTGCATAGAAGGTCTCTCCCCAGCAAATTTAAAGGGGAATCAGGCATTAAAAGAAAGGAATGTTGTACCTCTAGGGGTCCTACAGACACCATTCTAGGGGCAAGTTTTTCAACTCTTTGGGGTATTCCTGATACTCCCATTACACTTTGTGAATCAATGGAATAACAATTTAAACCTGGTACATTCTTCAATACAGACCTGGTAGCTCCAGTGTCTAATAGACTATCATAATAAGTGTTACCCACCTTTAAGGTAACATGGGGTTCATTAGTATGGGGAGGGCAGTGGATAGGGACAACGGGTAGTAGGACATCAGGGTCCAGAAAATCAAAGGTTGTATCCTCTGATTCCTGTGCCCCAGCCCCCCCCAGATGCCATCATTGTGTTTGGGATATTCCTTGGGCACCCCTCTGAAGGGCACCCCGACTATATTTTGGATGAGCTCCATTTCTTATATATTGTTGTTGAGTATTATCATTTTCTTCATTTGGAGCATTGTCATTATTTTCCCAGTTCCTATTTCTATAATTCTTGTTTCTAAAGTTCTTATTTCTATGTTCATTATAGTTATTTCCATAATCATAATTATAATTTCTGGAATTTCTAAAATTCTGGTTTCTATGACCATTATCATCATTATAGTTGTTCTGGTTTCTATGACCATTATCATCATTTCTATAGTTATTTCTAAAGCTATTATTAAACTGCATATTCCTTCCAATCATCTTAAGAAAGGTTCTACATTCCATCATTTTGTGCCCCTTCTTCTCACAGAAGTGGCAAGTTATTGATTTATTTGTGAATTCCCTCAAAGAGGATATAGTCTCTCCCTTATTTTTCAATTGTCTCTTTAACATTTTAATTTCTTTCTTTAAATCTTCCACTGATGTATCGTCTTCCTCAGGTCTTTTTATTCGACCTTTATAAACATAGGTACTACTCTCCTTAGTTCATCGAGGTCCATAGAGTCCCAATTAGGACAGCAAGTTCTAAAGGAGTCTTTTACCACTGAACAACAATTCTTAACAAATTGCCTACGTATTTGTCTAATGTCTCTTTCTCTGGATAAATCAAGGTCCATGTATGTATTCCCTACGTCAATAAGTCTATCCATAAACTGGGAGAGTGTTGCATCAATATGTTGTCGGGTTTTTTCAAATTTTGACCATTTTTCAGGTCTATCAGAGCAAGCTCTCATGGCTGTCAATAATGCTTCTCTGGCCTGGTTTAGTTTTGTGTAATCTACTTCAACATTGGGGTTCCAATGTGGATCTTCAGTTGGCCAATAATGTCCTCTTCTACCTCACTTTTGATTAGCCAGAGAGATGATTTTATTTTTTTCTCTCTTTGTTAATAATTCTTCTAATATATTCTCAACATCCAAACAAGTGGGGTCAAAAGTTCTGAATATGTTCTCTAATTTTTTTATAATTAATATTGGTTCGTCCTCAAATGATGGCATATCTTCCTTCAATTTTTTTAAATCCTCAGGGGTAAAAGGTGTATGATGTCTTACAGATATCAAGTTTCCATTTTTATTAAAAGTGGGTACTTTCCTTAAAGGAAATAAACTTTCTAAATTATTTGGTACTCCTGTTTCTAGACTTCTTGCTCCATTTTCAATTGGGTAAGTCTGAGACATAGAAGAGTTGGGCACATTAAAAGGAAGGGTATGTTGTCCCATAGTGCAAAAAAAATCAGGGGTATGGTATGAATTTAGGTTGGAATGTGAACGTAAAGTAGATTGTGTAGGATGAGAAGGAGGAGCCAAGGAAGAAGTGTGAAAGGATACAGAGGTGTTTGGATTGGAGGAATCAATAAGGTGTGAAGTAGAGGGATTAAGATCAGAAGTACCTGTAGGGTGTGAATTTAGAGTTGATTGTGTTGGGTCGGAAGCATGAGCAGTTGGAGGAGTGGGTGGGTTTTTGGAGGCCGAGGGGGCAGGAGGAGGGGTGGGTTCCTTAAGAGGGTTAGAAGCAGGGGGTTCTAAGGTCAAGTTGGCAGGAAGAGCTGTGTCCCGAGTTTCTGATAATGTTCTTAATTCTCTTTTAATGCTTCTCATAAAAGCTACAATCTCTCCCTGACCTTCCTCTATGAGCCCCTAGAATGGTGTCTGTAGGACCCCTAGAGGTACAACATTCCTTTCTTTTAATGCCTGATTCTCCTTTAAATTTGCTGGGGAGAGACCTTCTATGCAAACTCAGAACCACAATAACTTGTTCACCAGAGGGTTCTTTATCATTGGAAGTACCAGAGGAATCTTTAAATTTACTCCCTGTACTTCTCTTGGAAAACCAGGAGACAAAAGAGCCTTCTACTTTTGAAATACCTAAGGATATACCGGAATCTCTTTGGGCCACATCTTCTTCCGATGTAGGCTTACTTAAATCTGCTGTTCCTGTGCAGATAAAAACTAAATCTAGCCCACCTCCTCCCATCCCTCAGTATCCTCTCTCAAAGGAGGCAATTGAGGGTATTATACCAGCTATTAACTCATTAATAGAACAGGGAATAATAATCCCTTGCAAATCTGAATACAACACGCCCATGCTGCCAGTTAAAAAACCAATTTTAGAGAGAAAAAGAATGCAAATTTTACAAGGTTGGTCATGGTGCTGACTAGCCAGTTGTTAAGTATGTTGTGAACTGGTTGTAATCACATATTCCTAAGGTAAACATGTGGAGAAAAGGACAAGGCCAGAACTTTCCCTAGGTTTTTCTAGTCTTAATTTAGGCAATTGCTAGCCAGGACCTTAGGGCCCTATAGCTAAGATCTAAAATAGCTTAATTTAAGGAGAATCAAAAAGGTTTTTTACTCACCCGTTCTTGCAGCTGTAAATTGAAGTCAAGTTAAAACAGAAAACAAAACTGACTGATAGTCAAGCAATAAAGCAAAGAGATAAAGGAAAGAGATTTCATAGAAGTCTTTTGAGGGTTTCTCACCAACTTCGTAGGGTCGCCATAAACTGTGAGATTTTAAATGGTTAAGCCCATAAACTGTAGTGAGTTAAAATGGTGGAAGATATAAATTGTGATAGATATAAGAGAGGGTGAGTAAATTTGACCGCAGAAATATGTTTCACTACAGTGTCTTGGGTTTTAATCAAATATAAGGTGGTTGCCAGGGAAATATTCCCAAGTCAATTGGGTTTTATAGAGATTTTAATTTACAATACAATGAGTAATCAAAGAAAGAGAGAGAGAATAAGAAAGGAATAAGTATGAAGGGCCTCAAGCCAATATGGCCTAGGCCTGAGTCTTAAAAGAGAAATCAGTCAGTTTTTTAACAATCACCACAAGGTCTGCCTAAACAAGGATTCTAGTGACACCAGGCCAGCTCCATCTCAGCTGACTTCACCAGAGAGCCTTCCAGCCAGAGACTGTTCCAATGGGCCTCTCTCCAGAGCCTCCAGAGGGACAGAGTCCCCTTAGAGGAGCTCTAGCGAGACCTCCTTAGAGATTGTCCTCCAAGAGCTTCCCTTCTCTAGAGCCTCTCTCAAGAGATTCTTCCCAAGCTGTCCTCATCAGAGATTCTCCAAAAGGATTTCTCCAAAAGTATATATATATATATATATATATATATATATCTCAAGAGATTCTACTTTTTCTTATATAGGGGTTCTTCTCCCATGTCACTTCCCCTAAGTCACTACATCTACCAATCACTGTAGATGCTTTCCAAAGGACTGCCCATCTAAATTCCTGCTAAGTGGACCAAGATCCTCAGTAAGTCTGAACGAGAGAAAACACAGCTGAGTCAACTAATCTCATCAAGAGAAAACTTGCCCGACCCTTTTAGGTACCTAGCATCTCATTGTATCAATTCTAAAAACAGGCCTGGCTCAAAGAACTCCTTGCCCCACCATAAGCATGGATCCAAGTACTTTCTTTGTTTAGCAATGAGTTTTCTCCCCTAAAGCAGTCTTAAGTACGGGTAGAGTAGAGGTCCTCCCATTTCTGATCCTGGCTAGTTCTCACAACAAAATGGGAAATGTTTCTCAATAGGGAATTTGTTCCAATTAAGATTTCCCTGATGGGGAAATTTTTAACATTCACAAGTCTGAGAGATTTCAAGATTTACATTACTAAGACAGAAAGGGTTTAAAAATAAACAAACAATAAATGAATAATCTTCCTACGGGGAACTTCTACTTTTTTTATGATGCCTGAAATTCTATCTTCAACTTTTAATTTATTTAGGAAAAGGGATTACTCCATGTTTTTATATATTCATTCTTTTCTGGCTCCCCTTTTGACTCTTCATTTCTTTCTCTACTATTCTTCAGCAGCCTTTTCACTACCTCTGTGACCAAGGAAGTTACCTCCACATGTATTATCTGGTCAGTTAATCCCAGAAACTCCATTTTAAGTAAACTCCCAGGCCAATCATATCTGTATGTTCACTCATTTGCTCCTTTTCTGGCTACAGTTTTAACTCTGGATTCTTTCTACATCATGATTCATTCAACTAATTTTTCTTCTCTTCCTCCCCCTTCTCTAGCTTCCTTTTATGTATTGACTTCTCCATTTTAATATAAGTTCTTGGAGGGTAGAGACTGTCTTTTTGCTTATATATATCCTCAGAACTTAGCACAGTGCCTGGCACATTGCATTCACTTAACGAACTTTTATTCTGATTATAGATTTTGATGAAAAGAGGATAGTCCTGGGAGAGTTAAGATGTCATCTACATATTTGAGTGTTAATTAGACCATTGGATCCTTTATAATATGACAGATAACTGAGAACTTTCAATAAGACAGAAAAGACGGGTTCAACGTATAAGGCAGAGAAACTAGACCTGCATGGGAATGGTGATGAGGGCAACATCAGACCAGTAAGAAACAATGCTAGAATCTCCAGGGGGTAAGGAAGACATTGAAGAAAAAGGCAGAAGGTAATCTTTTTCAACTTCAAGATTTTGGTAATTTTTTTAATTTTTATGTAAATTAAAATATTTATCCTCCTCCAGCCACCACCATAATTTTAAAGAAGTGTTATCTCTCATCTTCACTTCTAAATGATATTATTCATCTAATGATGAAGTTAAATATGTAAAACTGTACAGTAGAAGTCTGCAGCAAGATCACCATCAAAAAGAGGTGTTTTGTTCTGATAGAATCCTCTCTATACCATGCCCATCAAGTAATAATGCTCTTTCTGAAGACCCCTAGTGAGGAAGCACACAAAATCCACTTGAGGAAGCCACCCATTCTATTTTTGGATAGCTCAATTTGTTAGGGAATTCTTCACATGGAGTCTAACTAAACATGATTCTCTTCAACTTTTGCCCATTACTCTTCATTCTCTCTTTTGGGACCAAGATAAACAAGTTTAAACTTTTTTTTGCTTAGAAATCATTCAAATACTTAGCACAGGTATACTCTCCCTCCCTAACCCTTCTCTAATCATCCCCCTTTATTTTGATCACTGTATGGCATGGATTCAAGTTCCTTTAACATCTCCCTTGCCCTTTTCTCTTCATTCTCCATGTATAGAATTTTTAATTAGCAACCAGACTTGAACACAATACTCTCTCTGTGGTCTTATTGAGGCTGAGGACAGCAGGACCATCACCTATTTTTTCATGATAGTATGTTTCTTCCTTATTCTACAATTATTACTTAGTCCTCACCAACTCATTGGGACTCCATTTGGGGTTTTCTTGGCAAAGATACTAGAGGGGGTTGCCATTTCCTTCTATAGCTCATTTTACAGATGTGGAAACTAAGGCAAACAGGGTTAAATGACTTGCCTAGGGTGACACAACTAGTAAGTGTTGTAATATAGGACCAGAATGAGGTCACTTACACTCACACTGGGGAACAAGAGAGAGGGAGGTGTGAAGGTGTTAAAGAAATGGAGAGAGGAGAGAGATTGAGCCTCCCCTCTCTTCCCCCTGGGGAAAGCAGCACAAATTGTCTTCTAGAGGATCAGAATAAGTCCCTTCAGAGACTGGGTTGAATAAGGAGGTTAAAGACAGGAGGAAAAGGTCCCAGAGAATTGACTTGCTATCTCCCTTCTTAATCTTGGCTATTGTTGAGAAGCAGGGTAAATCTCTTTCTTCTGGATTTCCTCAATGTCCCGATTTTCCCTTCTCCCTTTTGAGACCTGGGTTACTCCTCAGCCCTGGTCTGGAGCTAACCTTTCTCCTTGAGGAAAAAGATATAATTCTCCCCAAAGCTTCAGTCCCCTTCAGTGATGTTAGGAAGCAGGTAGAACTGATCTAAAAGGATAACTCTTTATTCTTGGGGACATGCAAAACAGGGATAATGGGGTTGTTGGATGAGGAAAGCGGGAAGTGGGAATCCCTATAAACTAATAACTGACCTCCCCACTCCAATCTTGAGGGTTCAGGCTGCCTGCCTGACCCTCCTTTGGTCAGTTGTTGAGGTTGTCCTTCCTCCTAATCTAATCTAGTTGTGAAACGAGGTCCAAAGATAATTTTGGGGATAGAGAAATCTTCTTTAGTAGATGGCTTTCTACAAAGTCCCAATCTACTTTTATTGTCTTAGGCTGAAACAGAGGGATTTGGGGTTCACTGGAAGCTAGTCAATGTCCAGAGAGACCCTCTATCTCAGAGGTCCACCCTCAGACCATCCACTCCAGGAGAGCTCCCAAGAAGAAGTGAAGTGACTGTTTTTGAATCCTCCCAGCTCATCTGTTCCTTTCTGGAGTCTTGGGTCTTCCCTGTCCTTCCCCTGATTGGGATGCTGGATCTGATTTTCTCTTTTACATGTGTAAGATCAGATTTGAATTCTGAAAGATGAGGTTTTTTTGCTTTTTGTTTTTTGTTTTTTACTCTAAGCCCAGCATTCGACACATGGTACCACCTTGCTTCCCTGTTATTTCTTTCTCAAAACTATCTAAAAAGCTCAAGTCCTTTACAGGTCTGAAATACATAAGCCAATGGGTTATTGAGCACTGGACATTTTCCCATCACAAATGTTAAGAAAACACATCATTAGCTGTGTAAGACTTTTAGGAAGCATAAAGTATTTCATAAAAGCAAGGTATTAGCAAATTGAATGAAACTTGCCAGATAGCAGAAAATAGTAGTTTATATTTCAATATCATTTAACATCTGCAAGAGTAATGAAGGTCTTTATGAATTGCATATATTTAAACTGGGGAGGTAATATGTTAACACATGAACATCTGTTACCATATTAGTGCATATTAACTTGTCAGGCTGCTTTTACCTAATTAAGAACAGAATTCTGAGGAAATGAACCATAGGACAGGAGGAAGAAATGAGGGTAACGCTTATTAAATCTATGTAACACAGAGCAGGGAGGGATGGCTTTCGGGGGGGGGGGTGATCTTAGCTGTCAGGGACATTGTACAAAATCTGATAAGATGAAATTCAATAGTGATAGGGCCTGAATCTATTATTTCCTGACTGGTATAATCAACATGTATTCATTTAATGTTTACAATGTGCTAGGACTTGGAAGCTAGGTGGTACAGTGGATAGAGCACTGGGATTAGAATCAGGAAGACATCTTCATGAGTTCAAATCTGGCTTCAGACACTTATTCTCTATGTGACCCTGGGCAAGTCACTTAACCCTAATTTCCTAGCCTTTACCACTCTTTTGTCTTGAAGCTAACATTTAGTATTAATTCTAAGACAAAATAAAAGTTATTAATAAAAAAGAACTAAATCTAGGTCTTCCTTATTGCAAAACATCTTCTTTATCCATTTTCCATGCTATTTCACTAATAGGGATAATTTAAAATCATATCTATAGTTTGCATCAAAAATCAATTGTGGAAATATAGTATTTGGGAAACAAGACTAGACAGCTATACATGTGGAAAAAAAGGTACAAGAGGTGGAATTCAAAGGTCAGTATAGATCAACAACAGTGCGCTTTGTAAAAATAGTTACCATTTATATGATGCTTTTAAAGTCTATAAAGTGCTTAAAATATCTCAGTTTTCTTCCCATACCCTGGTGAGGCAGATGCTATTAACATCTCCATTTTATAGCTAAAGACATTGAGGCAGATAGAGGTTAAGTGAATTGCCAAAGGTCAAATACTTAATAAGCGTCTAAAGTTCTATTTGAACTCAGGTCTACTCTGAAAGGAATGTAACGTCCTGAATGAAAGTGAGTATATATAGTCCCTTTGTGCTCTGCCCTGCTAAGGATATATCCACAATATTGTATTCCATTCTGAGTAGCGCTTTTTCTGAAGATATAGAAAAACCATCATGAGGAGGGCTATCAGGACAGTGAGGGGACTGGAAACCATGAAACAACTTTATTTACAAGAAATGGGGATGCTTAGCCCAGAGAAGAAAAGCCTTCAAGTTAACCTTTAGTAAATGGAAGCCTTGTTTTGCTTGGGGAATTTAATTAATTAAATGACTGCTATTGTGTTAAAGTGGTTCAGAGACACATTTCAAGCAGAAATAGGGAACACATTTCCTGAATCTTAGAGTTGTTCTAAAGTAGAATTTACAACTAATTTTCAGGTGATGTTATCCTTTGAAACTTTTCTTGTCTTCCCAAACTAAATTTGCTCCTAACTCAAGAACATTAATTTTCCTAACAAAATCAAAGCCATTCCAAGTCACCAGATCTTCCTTTCTGGTCACAATAGCCTTCCATGCCTTCTATGGTGCATCTATCTATGGAGAAAAAGGAGACACTGGTAAATAAATTCTATTAATTAAAAAAAAAGCAAACAATAACCATCCATTAAGGGAAAGATCATTGTGAAAAGGGTGCCCACTTTCCTCACCACTGCTAGCAAGAACTATCCACAAGTTCCATGAACAAGCAGATAGGTACAGGAGCCCTGGGAGTGGCAGCACTGGAACCTGAGTTCTCTGAAAGTAGGATTGTCTTTTAACTTTCTTTGCATCTACAGTGTTTAGCACAGTGCCTGGCGCAGAGTACATGCTTAATAAATATCTGTTGATTGAGTGGCTGTCAGCAATACCTATACCACTAATTCTGCTCCTGCTCTCTCCCTCACAGGGTTTAGCTAGGGAGGTAACTCTTCTAGGGAAGGGGACAGCTAACTCTAACAATTGCCAAGAGCAGTCAGGCCAGCCAAGCTGCATCAGTAAGTCACCCTGAAGGATTGATAGGAATAATTATGTGCCAGGCAATTCAAGTGTTACCATTATGACCACCACCATATTCCCTTCACATCATGATGGGAACAGTCCTGGACCTTGTTCCCAAGAGTTTTTACAACAGTATTGTTTTCAGCCTAGCACCCTGAGCCCATTAGCTTAAGAAGCAAGCCCCATGGATATTCAGCTTAACAATTGTTCCTGGTAGTACTACAACCATAGTTATTGAGGCACTAGAGAAGAAAAAAGGACTTGCTACAAAAATCTTTGGCACTACCATATGGTTTATCATCAGAATCTGAAATGATTTTCATCAGTGAAAATGAATTAAAAAAAGAGGTACTACCATCTGTTTTGCCATGGCACTCTAAGGACTTTGGGACCTTTCCATCTGACTTGAATCCAAAATCTTCCATACAGGTCATTTCCCTATTAGAATATTATAGAATATGATATGATCCCCAATAGAATCCTGATAGCAGAGGCTGCCTATTTGTGTCTCCTGTGTTTACAACAGTGCTTTACAAAGTAAATGCTTTTCTCTTTTCATTTATTCATTCATGTCCCGGATACACAGAACATCAGACATGGCAAAAACCTTAGAGATCATCTAAACAAATAATTCATATGTTAGGAAACGTGATTCTTGTTAACCTCTAAGAAGTAAACTGGGCAGTTAGGTGGCACAGTAGAAAGAACCCTGGTTACTAGCTGTATGACTCTGAGCAAGGCATTTAATATTATTTGCCTCAGTTTTGTCATCTGTAAAATGAATTAGAGAAGGAAATGGCAAATCATTCCAGTATCTTTGCTAAAAAAAAACTGCAGAAAGGATCATGAAAGAGTAGGATATGACTGAAATGACTGAACAATAACTTCAACATAAATCTTATTAAAGTTTGTTTCTATAAATTGAGAATATGCTTTTTGGACACTTATTATAAAGATATGATGATCTGGACATTTTAGCAAATTATCAGAGAAAAAGTACAGTTAATCTCAGGTTCAGAAGAAAGTACAAGAAGAACTGAGCTGGATGGGAGGTGGATGAACTTGTGCTGCTGGGTTTGCAGAAACAGATAGCATTTCAAATTTGTCACCAAGTTGGCCAGGGTTTGTATGTGAGTCAGTGAAAGGACACACAAGTGGCGCCTAATTGTTCAAACTGGTCTACATATAGTGATAAAAAGAGAAAATGTTTTAGGACAATCACTTGATACAGAAGCCAAGAGAAGCAGCCACTGTAGTTGAGGGGATTCTTGAACCTCTATTTTGCCCTTCTTTTTCTGAATCAACACTAAATTGGCAATTGGGATTTAAGTGCCTTGTTCTGGATCACACAACTAGGAAGGTCTGAGGTCAAATTTGAACCTAGGAGGTTTCATTTCCAGGTCTGGAGCTCCATCTACTGAGCCACTGATCTGCCCCTGGTTGTCCTTTTCGTAAGAATATCAGAAAAGGTGTGGCATTTGCAGTTATGAGGATAAATGCTCATATTTATAGAGTGTGGAAAGATGGACAAAATGCTTTCCTTCTAGCAGTCTTGTGAGACTGATAGTTCAGTTATCCTTAATTATATTTTACTGATGATGAATCAAGTTCAGGAGAGCAAGGTGATCAATTCATGGTCACATAACTAGTGAGTTAGTGAATTTAAGACTGAGGTCCCCTAAAAGGTCACAGATCCAGGGACTTTCAATTCTTTCTCTGCTCCTCCCTCCCTCCCTCCCTCCCTTCCTTCCTTCCTTCCTTCCTTCCTTCCTTCCTTCCTTCCTTCCTTCCTTCCTTCCTTCCTTCCTTCCTTCCTTCCTTCCTTCCTTCCTTCCTTCCTTCCTTCCTTCCTTCCTTCCTTCCTTCCTTCCTTCCTTCCTTCCTTCCTTCCTTCCTTCCTTCCTCCCTCTCTCCCTCCCTTCCTCCCTCCCTCCCTCCCTCCCTTCCTCCCTTCCTCCCTTCCTCCCTCCCTCCCTTCCTCCCTCCCTTCCTTCCTTCCTTCCTTCCTCCCTCCCTCCCTCCCTCCCTCCCTCCCTTCCTCCCTCCCTCCCTCCCTTCCTCCCTCCCTCCCTTCCTCCCTTCCTCCCTTCCTCCCTTCCTTCCTTCCTTCCTTCCTTCCTTCCTTCCTTCCTTCCTTCCTTCCTTCCTTCCTTCCTTCCTTCCTTCCTTCCTTCCTTCCTTCCTTCCTTCCTCCCTCCCTCCCTCCCTCCCTCCCTCCCTTCCTCCCTTCCTCCCTCCCTTCCTTCCTTCCTTCCTTCCTTCCTTCCTTCCTTCCTTCCTTCCTTCCTTCCTTCCTTCCTTCCTTCCTTCCTTCCTTCCTTCCCTCTTTTTTCTTTTCTTTTCTTTCTTTCTCTCTTTCTTTCTCTCTCTCTCTCTCTTTCTTTCTTTCTTTCTTTCTTTCTCTCTTTCTTTCTCTCTTTCTTTCTTTTCTACCTTCCTTTTCACCATCATCATCATCATTATCCTTTTTTTCTTGATATCTCAGACACAATGTGTTCCAAACCGAACTCATTCTTTCCCTCTAAACCCTCTTTACTCTCAAAGTTCCTACTTTTGACAAAGATGCCATCATCCTTTCAGTCTCACAAGTTTATAGTCTCAACATTATCCTTGACTCTGAACTGTCCCTTACCCCACATATCCATTCAATCAGTTGACAAGTCCTATCACTTCTAGCTTTAGAACATATCTTACATTCTACCGCTTATCTCTATTTGCATAGCTAACATAATAGTTTAGGCCCTCACAAGTTCTTACTTAGATTATTTCTCCAAATCTCTCATCATTTGCATCAACCCTACACATTGCTGCCAAGTTTATTTAAGTGCATATCTGATCCTGTGGATACCTCTACTTAATTCTGAGGGTTTCATTTTGCTTCCATGACCAAATAGAAGCTCATATGTTTAGGTTTTAAAGCTCTTCTCCACCTATATCTTTCCAAACTCTTATACATTATTCCTCACCTCACATTGCAAGTCAGACAAATTGCGCTCTTTGTTCTTTCTTCACTCTCGACCCTCTAACTTTTGCCTTTATATTGGTCTTTCCACATTGCTGGAATGTTCTTCCTCCTTATACTCAACTTCCTAGAATCCTTCTCTCCCTTTAAGGTACCAATCAAGTTTCATGTTTTAAAATTGAAATGTATTTATTTATTTGTTACATTAAAATGCTCAATAATCAGTTAATTTCCTCCTTCCCTCCCCAACCCCATTAGAAAAGGTATGATTTAACAAAAAGATATATGTGTATATAAAACTATGCCATGCTTATATCTATTTATCAATTCTTTCTCTGGAGCTGGTCATATACAAGTCATTCTTCAAATGATATTTCTGTTGTATATAATATTCTCCTGGTTCTGTTTGTTGCAGTCTTCATAATTTCATGTGGGTCTTTCCATTTAAAAATCTGCTCATCATTTCTTATCATACCATAGTATTCCATCACAATTATATGTCACAACTTGTTTAGTCATTCCCCATTGATGAGCATCCTTTCATTTTCTGTTCTTTGTCACCACAAAAAATCTGCTTAATATTTTAAAACATAAAGATAATTTCCCTTTTCCCCTGCTCACCTTAGGAAATAAACCTAATAGTGATTCTGCTGGGTCAGATTTCATTTTCTCAATGCAATCTCTCTTGATTCCCCAACTAAAAAAGTCCTCATTTTTCAAATACTTTGTATTACCTGCTTCATGTATATTATTAATTAATTTTCTACCTATGCCATAAATTATATATATTTATTATTAATAATATATATTTGTGTATTTGTATTCTTATTTGTTTTCACTTTAATTAGAATATAAGCTCATTTAAACAGGGATTTACACATAGTGGGTGGTTAATACACCTTCCTTACTTTACAAGAAACAATAGTGATATAATGGCATGTTAATTATGTTATATAATATGTTATCATAATATATTAGGAATATAATACATATCTTATAACATAGTAAAACTAACTTGGCTAGAAAACACTGGAAACCTTACATAGAAGATGGAGAGACTGAGTTCTGGAGAACCTCTGGATAGAAAAATTTCTTTGTGTGCCTGTGTGTTGCTTGAAGTTAAGCCCCTTGCTGGGGCGGTGGCTAAGGACAGTACCCTTCTGGACAATGCAGTCTTCTCAGGAATGTGCTCTTTAGAAAGACAAGAATGGATGAGAGAGAAATGAGGATTTAGTTCCAAAGAAGAGGAAAAAGAATCTACTGTCTAGGTTGTAAAAAGACATGGTTAACTGTTTGTGCTTCAGGGTTCCTAGTATCTTATCAGTATAGATAGATAGATAGATTGATAGATAGATAGATAGATAGAGATAGAGATATATACAAGCATCTTTGAGGTATAAGTTAGTTGAATTTGTATTCAAATAAAATATATGTGTATACATATATATGTATACAAATATATGAAATACACTAGGTGTTTCTCAAAGCTGAGATTAGAAATATTAATTTTCCTTTCCATAAATCTCTAATGATTTAAAGGAAATTTTAAATAAAGAAGTTCTAGAAAGTATCATTGAATTGCTAGTTAGGGGGTTGGAATAAGGATTTGAACCTATCTCCCAGCTCTACTATATCATTCTGCACATTGAAGAACTTGAACTGAAAGTCTCATAAATATCTGAAACTCAGCATGTCTATGATCAGGCTCATTACTTTTCACCTTAAAATCATCCCCTCTTCTAAAATCTCCTATTACCATCAAGAGTATCTCCATCTTCTCAATTATCCAGGCTCACAATCTAATGACCCTAAAGTCCAAATAATCCCACCCCTACATCTACCCTATTAAATAAGTTATAAATTTCTGTTTTTTATACCTTTATATCATCTTTACTGTGTGCGTCTGATTCTGCCGCCAATCTCTTATTGCCCTATACCTGAAGAACTGCAAAAAATGCTGGTTATTTTCCCTGTCTCAAGTCTTTCTGACTCCAAATAAGCCTTCACTCTCCAATCAAACTGAGTTTTTTTTAAAATGCACACAGGTCTTATCATATCACCCCACTTCCCAATCAACGAACTCCAGAAGCTCCCCATTAGTTCCAGGATTAAATAGAAAATACTGTTTGACTTTTTAAGTCTTTTACAAATTGCTCTTTTCTTACTTTTCCAGCATTCTTACACCTTAGTCTCCTGCAAAGACTTTGAAATCCAATGACATAAACTGCTGTACTGCTTTTCACATGAGACAATCCATCCCACTGTTCTAAGTATTTTGTACTGACTCTCCTCCATTCCTGGAATTGTTTTCCTTCAAGCCTTAGCTAAAGTCTTGTGGTCTGCAAGGTCTTTCTCAATCCTCTTTAATCATAGTACCTTCCTCCTAAGATCTCCCTTTGTTTCTCTAGAATATATTTCCTCCACACATCTTCCTCTCAAGATTTACCTTTTGATTGAGACCATGTTAGGTAGTTGTTTCCTCTAAAAATTTGTCCTGATCTCTAACTCTATAGCCCTTGTTGTTAGCCTACTGTTATATCATCTCATCTCATCTCATAATTATATTATAAAATATATTATATTGTATTGCTGTTGTATTGCATTGCATTGTATTATGTTGTGTTGCATTGCATTGCATTGTATGTTATATTATGTTATGTTATATATTTATTACATAAATTATATTACATCAAACAACCATTGCTTATGTTACATTTCATTAATAGAATATAAACTTCTTGAAGACAAAGAACATTTCATCTTTTTTTTAGTTTTGTATCTAAGGTTTGAATAAATCATTTAGGGAATTTAGGCATTGCTATGAAGGCTGTAAATTACAGAAAGAATGGTGTCCTTCCTTGGTATAGACCTGTGATGGTGAACCCTGGACATGTATGCCAAAGATGGCACTAAGAGAGAGAGACCTCTCTGTGGGCACATGTGCCATTCCCTGCCAGAGTTAGTTACTAGGAAGGCAGAGGGACTTAGGTGAAGCTGCTCTCTTCCCCCTCTCCACCACTCCTCCCTAACCCTCTGCCCAACAGTTCAGTGGAAGTACTTACTCCCTCCCTTGAGTGGAACACCACAGCCATTTTCCTCCCTTTCTCCATCCCCTGTCTCGGGTAAGGCAATGAGGAAGGGTGGGGCATAGCACTTAGTCTCTTGGAGAGAGCAGGGCATGGCACATTATCTCTAAAAGGTCTGCCATCACGGGTATAGACAGTTCCTCCCTAAAACTCTCTATAGCAATGAAATCACAGGCTTTTTTACCAACTGGCTCCATGGCTGGAAAGAATTCCCCATTTTTTGGACTACTGACTTACTTCAAGCCTCAGTCAAAATCCTACCTCTTACAAGAAGCTTTTACCAATCCCTTTTTCAATTCTGTGCTTTTCCTCCTTAATTATTTCTAATATAATTCATATACATATATGTAAATATGTATATGTATATATATTAATACATGTATACATTTTTTTCGTGCCACTGGACCCAGGCTTCCAATGCCGAGAGAGTGGGACTATCTCTGTGCATTGACTTTTCCACTTAAATCTCCTCCATGCACAAGTATCTTTGAGCACACTCATCTACATCACAGATGAAAGCGCACAAAGACAATCGTCATCCTCAGTTACCGAGAGACTACTACTACTACATGTATACACACACACACATATATATACACATATCTTTATTTACACATTGTTTTTGAAAACCTTAGAGTAGTATCCAGCTCATGGTAGATATTTAATAAATTTTTATTGACTGACTTCTTAAGGCCAGTTCCATTTAGGTAAGAACCCCATTGGTCAATCCAGATGGAGATGATTGATATTTTTTATACCCTTACCTTCTGTCTTAAAAATAATACTAAGTATCTATTCTAAGACATAAAAGCTGTAAGGGCTAGACAGTTGGATTTAAATGACTCACCCAGTATCACACTACTAAGAAGAGTCCAAGGTCAGATTGGAACCCAAAACATCCTGCCTTTAGGCCTCTCTCTCTGTCCACTGAGCAACCAAGATGCCTGGATTGATTGATTTTTGTTAGGTGTAATATTGGTCTTAAGATTGTTTGAGTGATTATTTTCCCAGAAGCTGTACTTGGACAGTTTTAGACATTAAATATTAGATATATACATTTAGTTTACAGGCTATCATTTCTCCCATGGAATGAATATGGAAACTCCAATTCCAAAAGCTAAATGTTTCAACATCCAGATGACTGAGTGGAAAGGAAAGCCAGGATGTCAGAAAACAATTGCCTCTGGGCCTGGAATCACTTTACTTCTCATCTGAAAAATATAAAAACTATTAAAAACACTTGGTAAGCTTTAGTGTTAAAGAAACAATACCACCATTCCTAGTAGAAAATCTAGCACATGACAGGTGCTTAATAAAAACTTATTGATTGATTGATCAGCCCTAACTTTGTAATATATCAATTGAATCACCCCCCAAACTCCTATCCTCCCATTCTACTATAACCCTCCAGGGTCTTAGTGTCTTCTTTAAAATTGAATATGGTATCAAAGAGAAAGGGTTCATTACATGATTTCTGTAGGGTTAGAGTTATTCTTTCAACTAGAGGATTTTATGATTCTTTTCTGCTGATCTTTCTGATATTAAAAAAAGGCAAGGTGGTCTACTGGAACAAGCCCTGGATATAGAATTAGAAGCTAAGGTTTCAAATCTTGTGTAACTTGTTTACTAGATATAAATCATTTTACCACTTTGGGGATCAATTTTTGTCAAAAGACAGTGGGGAATATTTAGCTTATAATAGATAGCTAAACCAGAACTGGGTGTACTTATAACAATCACTAGTTGTAAAATTGATCTTTCTTTTCTGATGGTGACCAAGACAAAGCAACCTATAAGCCTTTGAGTGTAGAAGAAGGCATCTGGTCCTTATCTCCCCACCCAAGCTGTAGCCTTTATCCTCATGGCTCTGCTGTTTTTTTGTTTTGTTTTGTTTTTCTGTTCCTAGATGAAGAAGTATTAGAGATGGATGTGATCTTGTGAGCTGTGAAAGGATGGAACTGGTACAAAAACATAGATTCGGGCACTGAAATTTGTACAAGTATAAGCTTATAGCCAAGTGCAGTGAGGAATTATAGGTAAAATTAAGTGCAGCAGTGACTCAGACCTGAACAGACTTTTACATTTTTCTAATTTTCTTTTTCATGTAAAATGGCCTTGGAAATACTTTGTAGCAACCACTCTAAGACTGAGTCCTCTCTCTCAAGTAATAATGTGATTGGTCCAGAATATTCCACTCTCTAGGAAAAATATGATGATATTTCTGTTCTTGCCATATATTTTTAGTAAATATCAATTTGTAGCATACCCTTTGAGGTAGCAATACTATTACTAGGTCTATATACCAAAAAGATTCAAGATAGGGGGGAAAAACCTATTGGTACAAACATATTTACAGCAATTCTTTTTGTGGTTGCAAAGAACTGGAAATTGAAGGGATGCCCATCAATTGGAGAATGGCTGAACAAGTTATGGCATATAATTGTAATGGAATATTATTGTGCCATCAGAAATAACAAAAAAGATGATGACAAAAAAGATGGAAAGACATATGAAGGGATTCAAAGTCAAGTGAGCAGAATCAGGAGAATGATATATTTAGTAATAATAGTATATGCTGATCAACTGTGAATTACTTAACTATTATATTTTTATTAGAATTTTTTAAATTTCCAAATTATATGTTGATAAAATTTTTCAATATTTGTTCTTCTGATCTTCTGCAATCCATGTTCTTTCCCTCCCTCCATCACTCCCACCTTCCCAGGAAAGCAGATAACTTGTTCTAGGTAATACACATATTCTCATATAAAACATTTCTATATTTGTATAAAAATTAAAATTAATGCCAATAATAAAATATATTTAGGAGATTTATTAATGATCAATAAGAAATAAAGGAATACAAAATAAAAAAAAACCCATGACCACATGCCCATTGATGATCAGCCAGTTCAGATCCCCCCTTACCACCACCAAGCTCACCTTCATCAAGCCAAAACAGGGGTGGGACCCTCCACATCCCCACCTAATTTCCCCTGTCTACAAGAAATATATAATGACAGGAAGTCAGTGGGCTCCCAGAAAATGTAGTTCATTTTTAGGGTAACAGATTTTCAATTATACATTCCCCCTGAGATCCATGGAAGGTTAGTCTCTCCAATGGATCTTGTAAACATAACCAACTTTGAAATTACAATAATTTGAGGATAAGAGGAAAAGAGAACAAAACCAAGGATTCCTAGGCGTATTGACAAAAAGCAAGTTAGGGGGCAGTCCCCTTTGGCATAAGAGTATACATACAAAACAAATGTATTCAACCCCACACAGTTCAAATCACCACATCTCAAAGTTCACTCTGGATCTTCTGGAGCAGCCTGTGATCTGTGGAGGCATCTTCATGATGCCTTCTCCAAACAGTTCACATTCTGGATTCAGAGAGATAGCATGTTTCCTATCCTAAAATTACTCTCAAAAAGAATTTAAACTTTGCAATTTAGAATAATACATTCCCCCCTGAAGAGGGTGTTGAAAAACACATGGATTACTTAGGGATGCATGACTGATTTTTGATGTATATGAATTAATTGGCAAGAAAAATCAAAAACATCAAAAAAATACAAATAAAAGAGAAAAGATAACTTCTGGATGAACTATAGACTATCAAAGTCTTATGTGAAGAAGTCCTAAGTAAAGGAAAATAAAGCTATAATAGGTCCTTGAATCAGGGCACAACTAAAGTGATTTAAGCAATTATGCATTCACTCAATCAGTAGCCAGAACTATAGAAAGTTTGCCGCATTATGAAAGACAGAATAGGGACTAGATTATAGGAGTCAGGTAGGATCTGCCTTTGACATATGTCAAAACAGCCACAACCTTGAACCCCAAACAAGTTTAAGTCCTCATGTCTTGGCCCAAAATTTCATCAATCCCATTGGGTTTGGTTGGTCTCTGTGACTTTATGCTTGATTGGCACTATGTAGTTTAGTTTTGTGCTTCTTTAGCACTGTGCAATGGCTCTTTTTGTATTTTCTTCTCCTGGAATCAGACAGAATCATTAAGCAAAGTCCCATAATTTCTCAAGCAAACAATGGCATCATTTTTATAGTCTAAAGCTTTTGGGGTATACATTGACATTAGGACAAATGTAATTTAAACTTATATTACTGCAAAATCAAAAAAGTTAAAGAAAATCTCAATATTGGTGATGTGCTTTAAATACAAAAATGAGAAAAATAAAACTGGAAGGGTATATTGCACATGCAAGCAAAAATAATAATAAAAGAGTATTAAAATGACAAAATACATAACTTACAATCATTGACACACTGTGTCAGTTAAAAAAAGGTAGAATATAAAGGTTTCTCCCCCCCCACCCCCCAAAAATGAGATCCATTTCCTCTTCAAACTTAGCCATGATCCATACTGTGTGAGTGCAAATTATTCTCACAAAGTAACAGGTTTTTTAAAATAAGAAACAATAGTACAACAAGTAATGCACATTTAAGAAGTATCAAAATCCCGAAAGTTATAATAACCAATTTAATTACAATATAAAATAAACCCATTATCATTAGGATTCACATGAGTCTACTGTATGGCATTTAAAAAACCTAGGAATTGTTGGATATTTTTCACAATTTTTTATAGATGTAGCAAATCTTTAAACCTTGGCTGAGATATTTTTTTAAGTCTCCCCATAGTCTCCCGTAAATTTTAACTGTTACTTACTGCCATCATTACAAAAATGAGGGTGGGGGGAGGCAAAAAGCTATGGCAGGAGAAATGTGGCTTAAAAATATTTATCTAGGCTATCTTTAAAAAATTGAGAAGTTCTTCTCTGACTAGTGGTTGTCATCAATGTAAAAATTAAAATTAATGTCAATAATAAAATATTATATTTTAGCAGATTTATTAATGAGTAATTAGAAATAAAGTAATAAAGGGAATGCAAAACTTAAAAAAAAGAACATAACCATGTACCCATGACTGATCAGCCAGTTCAGATACCTGCCTTACTACCACAAAGCTCGCTATCATCAAGCCAAAAAGGTTGGGATCCTCCACATCCTCACCTAATATCCTCTGTCTATAGGAAGTATGTAAGGACAGGAAGTCAGTGGGCTCCTGGGAAATGTAGTTCTTTTTAGGGTAACAGATTTTCAATTAGACATTTGGCACTGTATAATTTGTCAGGTTATAAAAGAAGATACATTGATCATGGATTAATGTTACTGAAAAAAACATTAACTGGCACTGGTTAAGTAATAATGAAGAGATAATTTGAGGTCGATATTGAGGGGAATATATTAGAATTAGAGTTCAAGTCAATAGTATTATAATGAAATATCTGATTCCTCAGGGATTCCCTAGAATCCAGTGGGAGAGAGAGCTAGATTTTTTTTTCTGGAAAACAAAACCTAACTAGTCCTTACAAAAGAGAGTTGTGATGAGGACCTCCTTTTCCTCTCCCCACCCCTAGTTAATACTATGACTTACATATACAAAATGTGAGAGTTGGACTTAATCAGAGATGCCAAAAGTACATAACTCTCAATTTATGTTTTTTTCTAAATCAACACATCATTTTTTAAGGCAACAGATCTATACCTATTGGAATTTAATATCACAAAATGATTCAGGTTTTAAAGTTTCTTTTAACTTTATATCTTTGTTCCAATATGTTTGACTTTCAGGGCTGTCTGTACTGTCGTAAGCTGAAAGTCAGAACTTTCCCTTCTTTAGCTGATTTCCTTGAAAGTATTATATACTAGTCTCAGCTCTCAAGTGGCTCCAATTATTGCCTTCTGTTATTGGAAAGTAAGAGCTAATTCTCTGAGTGGAAATTGTGAAGAGGTAGACCTTGTAATGAGAAGTGTTAGGCCCAGAACTGGTCCAGTTCATGAATGTACCTGTGTCTGGCTTCATTAATTTGTTAAACCTCTTCATCTGTTGTCTTAGAAACTCCACTAATTTCAACACAGTTCTATGAAATGAGGCATCCTCATTATTATGTTATGTTATAAATAACAGACACCCTTCTTACTCCCTTTTTATTACCTTGGATTGATTCCAAGAATTCTTGCTTATGAGCACAAGAAATGTCCCCCTTCCCCCCGGTGTGTATCTCTGTCTGTCTGTCTGTCTCTGTCTCTGTCTCTGTCTCTTTCTATTTCTCTCTCTCTGTCTCTCTCTCTGTCTGTCTCTCTGTCTCTGTCTCTGTCTCTCTCTTTCTTTCATATTTGGGATTCTGAGTGAAGATGTGGCTCTGAGCCTGCAGTTGCTGGGAAAATCAATCTCCCTCTCCATCCTTTCCCCTGGCTGGAAAAGGAAACAGGAAGAGAGGGGATTCATTAAAACAGTTCATCATGAAAAACTCATCTTCTGTTTAGGCTCTAAATCATTTTACTGGTGACTGAACATGACTATCATAGATACAGAAACTCTGTATCTTGGCATTGGAAGTTTATCACAAACTGGTTCTACATTCTTCTTCACATTCTTCTTCACACACTCACTGTTCCACTTAAAACTGGCCTACTTCCTTCTTCCAGTAATCAGCATGCTTCTTTTCCCACCATGTTTTCTGTACAGGTTTTTCTCTTGCCCATGGGGCAATTCCTTTTCCCTTCTGCCCTCTTAGAACTTTTCACTATCCTCATGGATTAGATCATGTACTCAAACTGGAGAAAAATCTTTTCTAATCCTGCTAGACCTGTTTGCTTATTAAGTCCCCATTTTTCTAACATACATATTTAAATGTTTACATGTTGTATAGTCTAATATAATTTATGTTCTATTAAATGTTCTATTATGTTCTATTAAAAAATAAATTATATGATCTGAAGAGAGGCACATGAACATTGTGCCTTTGCATCTCCCTCAGTACTTAGCATGGCACATTTTATATATCATTTGAATGAAGGAATGAACTTCTTGTTTATAAAATGTATCTCAATACTCACTTATACAGTGTCAAGTATTCTCACTATCTTATATAAAATAAAAGCTTATTGAAGGTGAGGAGCAGTTTCCATCTTGTTTTTTAATCCCCAGTGTCTAGCCCACATAGTGGGAACTTAGTAAATGCTTGTGAGATTGGATCCAATTGTTTAGGAAAGGACCTCTGAGGTCATTTCCTACAACAGCTACCTCAACAGAAACTCCTTCCTATTCCTTACTCTCTTGATTAATCAACAAGTTTTTATTACACACCCAATATGTCCTCAGCACTGTACTATGCCCTTTGGTGGATACAAAAGGAACAGAGAGTTCTTTTCCTTTGAGAAGTTTACAAAATACCTGTGGGAATAAGCTTTATAGTTCATCATTATTCATGGTGTTATTCAAGAGTCAGAAAAGTGATTTTAATATAAGGATAAATTAAAGAAGACCTACACATGAAACTATTAGCAAATGATTTCTTTTCTAAAGTCAAATATAATGTGCTAATTAGCATTTTTTTTTTGCTAAAAACATCATTAAAGATAAGAAAAAAGAAAGAAAAATCTCCTGATTCTCTTATCTTTTTGGAAGGAACTTGCTAAATTATTCAGCTCAACCTGTGTCTTCCTTCAAGATTCAGACCAAGTCTCATTTTTTGAAATAAACCTTTACCCACCCTCACTTCCCACCTCAATTATTACTGTCTTCTCTCTAAGATTATCTTCCACTTCACACAATATTTAGAGTGAATGTGGATATTCATGTATATGTATGTATGTACGTAGTTTTTGTTTGATGTCCCTCCCATTAAAATATGAGCTCTAAGATGAAAGGGATTTTTTTTAACCTTTCTATATATACCAAGTGCTTATCAAAGTCCTTTATGCAATGTAAACCCTTACTAAAAGGTTTTTTTTGTTTACCATTTATTTTTATTTTATATATATGTATAATATGTAATAATAATATATGCATATGATTTATTATAAATATCTAATACATTATAGCAAATATGCTTATCCAAAGAAATTCTCACATTACTTGTGTCCATATCTAGGTCTCATTCTTTTTTATTTCCTACCTTCCCCACCCCTTCCCTTTCTCCTAGAAGCCAGGGATTATGGTATAGGTTGTACATATATTATCATATAATCATAGTTTCCTGTTTATAATGTTGTGAAATGACATCTGTTGCTTACACTAGAGAAAATTTATGGAGGGAGTGAATGGTACACTTTAGATAAGATAGCCTTTTTCATCATGATTAACTTTGAGTGGTGTGAAATCTGCTATAAATATTTTAGAACATATAACTTTTTGTTTCCTTTTTCCTTGATCACCCTAGGGAATAAACTTAATAGTGGTATTACTGAGTCAAAAGATATACACAGTTTTAGGGTTCTTTGAGTGTATTTTCAGATTGTTCTCTAAAATGGTTGTATCAATTCACAGTTCTACCAACGATGCATTTGTATAGTATTTTTGAGTGATTGACTGACAATTATAGATGAAGTAACTGAGATTTAGAGAGAGAGACTGACTAACAAAAGATCACACAAGTGATAACTAAAATAACTAGGACACAGACTTGGGCTCTCTGACATCAGTGCTAACACTCTTTTCATTACCAAGTGAGAATATAAATGAAGGAAAAAGTAAGAAACAAAGGAAAAACAAGACCCATTCTGTTCAATGTAGCAATTGTGTTTCACTAACAGGAAGATAATGAATAACTTTGGGTTACCTTCAATGTTTTTAGAAAGCAAATACAAGATTAGGGTACATCAGAATGTTAATGCATTTTAGGTGTCTGGGAAAGAAACATTAAAGGTGATCACTAGGTAGGAATGACCTTTAAAACATCTGAGGGAACTGACGATCTGATTTTGCTTAAATATATTTGGAATAGTTAATTCACTAAATCACAAAGCAGCCCGTTTTCTGAACAGATTTAGTGAATAGAAGTTATTTTCATTGGGGCAGAATTTTCCTCCCTTCAACTCCCATTTATTGATTTACACTTGGGACAAGTAGAACAGGTTTAATCCATGGCCCATATGACAGAATTCATATACTTAAAGATAGAGATAACACCTTAGTCAAGACTTTTCTTCTCCAAGCAAAACAATTGAGTTCCTTAAATTGTTCCTTGTATGACATAGTTTTGAACAATAGAATTGTAAAATTTTTTAAGCACTTAAGGATCCTTTAGACTTCATTGAGTTGTTATTTAAAGAAGAACAAAAGTCAGTATTTTCTCATTGTTTGCGAATGAGAAAACTGAGACTTGGAGGCCAAAAGCAGGTCATAGAAACAACATTATAACATTATAAAATAAATATGAAAAGATGTGGGATGCTATACCAAGAAAAGATCAAAATGAGTATATGATTTCAACATAAAGAGTGATATTATAAATAAATTAGGTCAATATGGAATAATTTTCCTGTCTGATCTATGGAGAAGGGAAGAATTTATGATCAAATAAGAGAAAGAGAATACAAGATATAAAATGAATAATTTTGATTATATTAAATTAAAAAGTTTGTTTACATACAAAAGCAATGCAACTAAGATTAGAAGGGAAATAAATCTCTAACAAATTTCTCTGATGAAGGTCTCATATTTCTCAAATGTATAAAGAACTAAGTAAAGTTTATTAGAATCCAAGGCATTCCCCAATTGATAAGTGGTCAAAGGAAATGAATAGGCAGTTTTCAGATGAAGAAATCAGAGCTATCAATCATTCTATGAAAAAGAGTTTCAAATCTCTCTTGATTAGAAAAATGCAAATTAAAACAACTCTGAGGCACCACCTCATACCTTTCAGATTGGTCAATATAATAGTAAAGGAAAATTATAAATGTTGGATGAAATGTGGCAAAATTGGGACATTAAGGCATTAATATTGAAGTTGTGAACTCATCTAAACACTCTGGAAGGCAATTTGGAATTATGCCCAAAGGGCTCTAAAATAATGCATAACTTTAGATTTACAACTAGATGTCTCCATAAGAGATTTTAAAAATTGGGAAAGGACCTGTTTGTACAAAAATATTCATAGCTGCTCTTTTTGTGGTGACAAAGAATTGGAATCTTAAGGGATGTCCATCAATTGGGGAATGGCTAAACAGATTGTGGTATATAATGGTGATGGAATTGTGCTTTGAGGAGTGATGAACAGGATGATTTCAGACAGAGTTGGAAAGATCTATGTGAACTGATGCAGAGTGAAATAAGCAGGACCAGGAGAACATAATACACAACTGCATATTGTGGAATGATGAAATGTAATAGACTTTGCTACTAATAGCAATACAATGATCCAGGATAATTCTGAGGCACTTATGAAAAAGAATATTATTCACCTCTGGAGAAAGAACTGTTAGAGTAGAAATACGGATGAAAACATAATTTATCACATGTTATTTGTGTATATTTGGGGAGTATTTTGGTTAATAAGATTATTAACGTACAAAAATGAGTAATATGGAAATATTTTACATAATAATATATGTATAACCCAGATTGAATTGCTCATCAGCTCCAGGAGGGAAAGAAGGGAGGGAGATTATGGATCATATAACTTGAGAAAACTCTTATTTGTTATTAAATTTATTCTAAAAATAAGATATGGGACAAAACTATATTTCCTGAATTCTAGTTTAACTGCCCCCCCCCACTACATAAAACTCCTTCCACTTGACTTTTGTTTGATAGAAACTAGAAGTCAAACCTCTCATTGTCCTGAACCATTTATAGTACATTTGCAGGACAAATCTGTTTTCTTTTTCTTTCTCTCTCTTTTTCTGCTTACTGAAATGATTCTGAATGTGGTTTCACACTCAGATATATGAATTTTCATGAGTGGGTGACTTTTTGACTTTGATTCTTCTTCCTCTTCTATTATGTCTGTTTCTTTTGAACATATTTTCTTTTAATTGCCATATCCCAGTAAAGAATATTACACCTGTATCTCTTCATAGCAAATTTTCAAGTGGCTTATCATACTCTATGATATATTTATATAAATATCTAAAAATGTAAATGTGTAAAATATGTAAATATAAAAATGTAAAGATGCAAAAACATTTCTTCCAACTATATTTCTAGTAATTTGTTTCCAATTATGATCACATATTCTAACAAGTTTTTCTACATTCTATCTGTTTGTGTGTTGACATCATTATTCTGAGTAGTTCCAATAAGTAGAAAGAGTGAAGGTGAGGCCCATTGAATCCAAAAATATAATGCTAATTATCCCTGACTAGTCATGAACAGATGCTGAAATTGAAATTAATGATTAATTGATAAGATCACAAATTTAGACTTTGGAGAGAACTTTTAAGTCATCTAATCTAAGCCTCTCATTTTAAAGATGAACAATATGTGACCAGAGAGTTTATTTATCTTTCATAAGGTTATCCAACTACCAACTTGAGGATTTGGGATTCAAACACAAATCTACTGACATGTGATCCAGAATCCTTTCTAATGAAACATTATCCTTGAATTGAAACCTTCACTCCTTAGGAATTCTCAAAAGAAGAGGAGCTCATTAAATAACTCTCACTAACAAATTAGTAAAATTAATAATAACATCTGAAAATGCTTATTGATTAAGTAAATTTATTAGAGATTAATTAAAGTATTTTAAACCACACAATGGAATATGTTATAAGACAGTTCCATTTTCAAGAAGACTAACAGATAAGTTAAGAACTTGTGGAGATTTATTAGTTTAATGGAGAATTCATAGATATAGGACAACAAAATCTTCAGAGGATTAATAACAAAGGAAATATTCACTTCTTGACAATTTTGCCTAGGGTTCCTGGCTCATATATTAACTAGATAGATAACTTTGGTTAAGTCGTTTACTGTTTTTGAACCTAAACTTTCTTCTCTGCCAAATGAGGATATTAGATTAGAAGATCTCGCTGAGTCCCTAATACTAGGATTTGATTTTTTTGAGCCATTGAAAGATCAAAGTAGTATGTAATACCTCTCTCACAGGTTGTTGTGAGGAAGGCACTGTCAGTCCTGACTGACAGGAGTATGACCAAGAGACTAATGAGATGAGAAGGTGGTGGTATAGCAGAACTTTATTGTAGGACAGGAGAGGTAAGGGGGGGGGAGGAAGAAAGGAACAGAGAGGGAGAAAGGCCTGAAGCTGTGGAGTCCTGAGTGGGGCAGGGTAAGAGAAGGGGAATGGGGGACCAGTACCAGTAAAGATGGCTTCCAATTTTTCACCTGGGTGGAGATAGGCATAGCCCTTTATAGGGTGTTTTCAGGGATGAGGTAACATGGATTGTCTCTATTGGTTCTGGGGAGTTACCTAGACTAACCTCATTGTATGGTCCTAAAAGTGTATGTGGAACTTCATCTCTGAGGTGGAGGGAAATTCTCAGGCTGTTGATCAGTTATGCAAGAGGTAATTTGTACAGGCCTGACAGAAAAGTCCTGTTGTTTTGCCAGGTTTTGCTAGAATGTGTAAGGGTTAAAATTAAGGTTGGACTAAATGTATAAAAATGTTAAAAACTTCTAGGAAATATGTCTGTCCTCTGAAAGAAAACCCCTGTTCCCTAGAAGTTTTTATCACAAAATATGCCAATCTGTGCATAAAAATGGTCACTGGCACACAGGGCAGTATGGAGTCTATTAAAAGAGTATGGTTAGCTCCTGGTATAACTACTATAGCCTCTAAAGTCTGTACAGCATGCCCTATCTGCCAAGCATATAACCAACATGCCTTTTATGGCAAAGCTTTTGGTGAGACTCCTCTGGATTACATAATTTTTGAGCACCTGAAAATTGATTTTATAACTATGCCTAAGGCTGGACAGTATACATTTTATTTAGTCATAGTGGATCAACTGAACAGATGACCAGAAGCATTTCCTATCTCCCAAGCCACAATGGCTTTTGTTGACAAGGTGATCTAAAAAGAGATTATTCCTTGTTTTGGCCTACCTGTAAGTATCGATTTGGATAGGGGAAGTCATTTTACCAATTCAGTTTTTTTCTCAGTTATATACTTGTTTAGGGATAACTCCCAAATTCCACATTCCATATTATCCCCAGAGCTCAGGCCAAGTTGAAAGAATGAACATAGAGCTTAAAACTGTGATTTGCAAATCATGCACTGAGCCTCGTTTAAAATGGCCTAAAGCTTTCCCTCCAACTTTATTTTATCTGTGAAGCAGGCCATGGGGTGATCTACACATCTTGCCATTTGAGATTCTTTTTGGCCATCCCCTTTTCTCCTGCACAGACATCACTATTAGGGAGAGATACTTCTCTTGCTTCCTACTTACAGGAATTACAGAACAAATTGCATGAACTCCATGAATCTGAGCTTCTGTACAAGCAGGAGCTATAGACTTTTCATTTCATGACATGATTCCAGGAGACAAGTTACACATAAAGAACTTCCAGTGTAGTGGAGCAACTCAATCTTCCTGGAAAGGGCTATTTCAAATATTGTTAACCACTCCAACAGCTATAAAAATTGGAGAAAGGGACTCATGGATTTATTGCTCATATGTTCAAAGAGTACCTTCTTTTGAAACTGATTGACTGTTCCTGTCACAGACATGGGTAATAAAAAGTCCATTGACAAGTGGACACTGTTTTTGGTAACACACCGAATTTTTGAATTTTCATTTTATTTTTGCTTTTCTTTTTTTTAATAGAATATTTGATTATTCCACTTTCTTATTTTTTGTACTTAATGTACACATAATCATTATTAATTTTTTATTCTGCAGTAATATAAGTTTAATATACATATTTTCTATAATATTAATGCCTACCCAAAAGCTTTAGACTATGGAAACCTGCCATTTATTGATAAATGTTATGGGACTGTGATTAATGAGTATCTGATTCCAGGAGAAGGGAACAAAAGAGCCACTATACAGTGCCAAGAAGCACAAGGTCAAAGAAAACCAATCAATCCCAGTTGTATTGATGAGATTCTGCACCAAGACAGAGCACTTGTTTGAGGTTTGAGGTTGCAGTTGTTTGACAAACATCAGACATAGGTCTTCCCTGAGCTACATTTGGACAAATACTGAAGTTTGGCTATCACCCTGGCTACTCTATCTCTAAGTGTGAAGGTAAAATCTGACCAGGGAAACATACTTCCCTTTTACACAAAAATCTTTTTTCTCTCTCTTATAATATGGCAATTTCTTGTAGTACAGGCTGATAATAGGTAAGCGCAATATTACTTCATTTTGTCCTACAGACTTGTGGGACAGAAATTACTTTAATTGGACCCTAATACAAGGGCCTGTTATATATTTATTTTTGTTTAATCAGAAATTTATATATATATACACATTTATATATTTATATTTTGATTCTGACTGAATTTTTTTCTTTCTCACAAAGTTTAATTTTTTCTTCTATTTGTTTCTCCTTTTTATGATTTTGATTGTCTTTTGACATGATTTATACACCCCATAACTCAACCATGTATCCTGAGTTGATCTGGGTGTTGGTCAATACCCTCCACAGGGAAGATTGTATATATTTTCATAAAAATCCAATATTTAAAATTTTGTTTGAGAAAATTTTCAGGGAAAGAAGCTTGTTAACTCCTTGAATGCAGAAAATTAACTGCTTGGACAATGATGCCTGCAGATACCTACACTATATCAAGAAGATTCAGAATGAATTTTGGGTTGTAGTGAAATTGAACTGTGGGGGTTTGAACACATTTATTTTGTATGTATATTCTTATACCAAAGGGGACTTCCCCCTAATTGGATCTTTGTCAATGAGCCTAGCAATCATTGGTTTTGTTCTCTTTCCCTTTTATCTCCAAATTATTGTAATTTATAAGTAGGTTATGTTTACATGATCCATTGGGGAGACTGGTCTTTCGAAGGATCCCAGGGGGATTGTGTAATTAGAATCTGTTACTCTAAAAACTAAGATCCCCAGCAAAATTAGGATTCATAGCACCTACTCACTTCCTGACATGCACAGAATATAAACTTGGTGGAGTTGTATCTCTTTTTCTTTTTCCTTCCTGTGCTGGTTTTGGTGGAGCAGGCATTTTTGAGAAGATAGAAAAACTTAGTCATGTGGTTCTGTTTTGTCAGAAAGTAAACTTTATAAAAATAATACTTGAAGTATTGCACATTAATTTAAATCTTACATATGGGTACTGGAAGGGGGGCAGGGCTATTAGTTTCAGTAGGAATTGGGGGAACTTAGGTTTTGTTCCCATGTTCTATCAGGCACTTGTGATATGTAAAATACTATGCAAAAGAGAATGACAGAGCACATGAATAGGAAATTCAATGTAGCTTTGCCCTGTTTCTGCTTTTGACTGTGTGAATTTGGAAAAGTATTTCTTCTTTCAGTCCACAAAGTGGGTATATCACCAGATCTGGAGTCTGGAAGCCTGGAATTAGATCCAGATCAGATGCTCAGACTATTATTAGCTATGTGATCTTGGAGAAATCACTTAAACCCAATTTGCCTCAGTTTCCTCATCTATAAAATGAACTGGAGAAATAAATGTCAAACCATTCCAGTGTCTTTGCCAGGAAGATCCTAAAATAAGTCATGAAGAATTAGATAAAACAGAAAACAACTAAACAACAGCAAAAAAAAAACAACAAAAAACACTTCTTTCTGGGTCACAATTTCCACACCTATTAAAGGAGATTTAACTAGATGACCTTTTTTTCCTCCATGCTATAAAAATAGAGTAGGTTGGAGAAGATGAAATCATAGATTTATGAGAGTTTTTCTACTACAACTGCTGCTACTGTTCTTGATATTATACTTTTATGTGGTTGTTGCTAAAAAGGCAGAATGGGATAGTAAACAGGAAAATGGCTTTAAATTTGGGAAGACTTGAGTCTATGTTCTGCCTTTGACATATATTGTCTATATTCACCTCTGATTGCATTAGAACATTTTCTGACTATAAATCTTGAAGGTGTCAGCTTACAATGATAGAGGGAGTTTCTTGACCTAGAAGACATATAATAAAGAAATTAAAGTCCATTCTCTATACCTATAATTATTAGGTTCAATTCCTAACTGATGGTTAAAAAAAGTCTGGGTTCATTCCAGGCAAGAGGAAATGTTACAGAGACAGGTTTAACTAGGGAGTTGGAGTGGGTGGAGATGTAGTAAATAAATGACACCCCTAAGCTTCCAGGAATAAAAATATGAGTGACTGGGGGGAGAATTATTTGTGGGAGGAGTGAGAAGGAAAGTTTCACATTTGATATTTTCTTGTTCTTCTTGGCAATGTTTCTGGAGAGGCTGCTGGCCAGAAGTCAACACAGGATGCCTGTGGCACAGAGGGACCTGACCCTCCCCCTTTTCTGTCTCTGGCCTGGATGATCTTTGGGTGGCTACCTTTGACCACTGTCTGGTGAGTCAAAGTAGAGTGGAGCTGGGCCTCACATGTGAGTATATGTTCCTGGGTGCTGGCCAAATGAGTGTTCTGTTGAAGGAGTGTATAAAATGAGCAAGGAGCCTGAGAGAAAACAGAGAGAAATGGATAGAGAGAAAGTGTTGTGTGTAGAAGATAAAGTGAGGAGAGGAGGTAGGAAATTAGGGAAAAAGACGAATATAATTAGTGTGAATAGAAAGACAGACCGGCTCTCAACCCAGGCAGAAAGGGAAATTTTCAGTTCATAGACCCAAGGTCTCAAAGACTGGGGTCTATGAAACAGGGGGAAAGGGTGTCAGAATGGAGGGTATGTGAGCCAAGAAGTCTAATGCTTATAAAGTTCTAACTTTTTAGAAAAAAAAAACCTCCTTCTTAAGGAAATTAATAACTCTAAAAGAAAAAGAGACATAATATTATAGATGAATAAATTCATTTATTCTTTCCATTTACATGTGATTTCAAAATATATTTCATTGATCTAGTTCATTTTTTCATCACAGTCATTTCAATCTATACATTCCAATCTCAGTTCTTCTCATATACTACTAGTCAGGAAAACAAAATAAGCTAACACAATGACCACCCCTGGCATTCTATTCAGAATTAAGTTGACATTATCTCCTACTTTGTTATAAGAAACAGGAGATATGTTTCATTATTTGCTCTTCAGGATCAGGATTGGAAATTATTAATCCTCAGAGTGCAAATTCCATTTAGGATTCTTTTTAAAAAACCCTTACCTTCTGTCTTAGAATCAATACTAACTATCAGTTCCAAGCAGAAGAGCAGTAAGGGCTAGGCAATTGATGTTAAGTGATTTGTCCAGGATCTCTTAGCTATGAAAAGTCTAAGGCCACATTTGAATCCAGGACCTCTTGTTTTCAAGTCTGGTTCTCTATCCATTGAGCCAGCTAATTACCCTATCTGCCTTCTTTTGATTTACCCAGTTTCACTATAGAATATATGCCTGATCAAATCTTGCACATAGATGGTATATTGTATGGAGTACTTGACTTGGATGTCAGGAATAACTGAATTCAAATCCTGCCCACAATACCTAATAGTTGGGTAATTCTGGCTACATCACAACCTCTCCCCATTACATATGAATTGGACATAATAATAGCATCTACCTTGGAGAGCTGTAAGAACCAACCAAGATAATATAGGTAAAGTGTTTTGCAAACCATAAAGTACTATATATATGCAAGCTATTAAATCACTACTTTACACTGGATCAATGCCTAGGGAATATATCAATCCATAAATTCAAAGGATTTAGAGATAAAGGGTATATTAGGGTTTTTTAATTTCATTTCCATAGTTTTGCATATGAGAAAACAAAAGTCAAGAGAAGTAAATTGACTTGCCTTAGACTACATAGGGATTAAGTAAAACAGACAAAATTCAAATCCATTTCCTCTGGCTTGAATGGAAAAAAATGTTGGATTTGGAGTGAAGGATACACATTCAATTACTGACTTTTTACCTACTTCCTTTTTCACCTTGGACAAGTCACTTCATTATATGTGAATTTCAATTCGCTTAAACCTAAAATGACTGGTTCATGCTAGATGACCTCAATAGCCCTTCCAGTATTGAATCTAAGTTCCTGTCCTCCTAAATACCTAAATAACATACTTTCTATCATTGTAACAACTCCTTTTTGGACAGCAAGAAAGGATTTGGAAGATGTCTTACTTATATATCCAAAGTATTATTATTTCTCCTTTGTAGAGGGGGAAAAATTAAACTTGAAGACCAGGGTCATACAACAGTTAAGAAGAGTTGAAGTGTTTTGGTAGTAGTGGAGCTAGGTTAATTATGTCACATGAGGGTGCATGTAAGAATCAATACAGTGGAAGGGAAGATGGGGGGAAGGTTGGAGGCAGGCAATTCTTAAACTTTATTCTCATTAGAATTAGCATAGAATGGGGATAACATCCACAATCAGTTATATATAGAAATATATCTTACTCACTTGGAAAGTGAGAAGGGAGGGAGAACAAGAATCATATATATAAGTTTACCTTTCATGCCTAGCATAGCCACCTAAAGGCAGATATACTATTGTGAATTACCTAAGTATATATACCATCAGTATATATACTGATGGTTATATATATATATATATATATATATATATATATATATATATACTGATGGTTAGAAATAAAATAAGCTTCTAAATAGATTACTCTAAACCTTTCTTCAAATATACACTGGACAATATTGATCCTTGTACATTAGGTTGGCCATCTTTATCACTCAAACTAAAACAACACAATGTCACTAACTTTTGAATATTGCAGTTTTCCAGTAATCGTTTTTTTTAAACATATATATATTCTAAGGTGATAAAGGAAGAAGGAAATGGAAATATTTGTAACAGGGTTTTTTTTTTTTTTTTTTTATGTGTGTGTGTGGTGGCAAAGAACTAGAAGGTGAAGTGATGTCCATCAACTGGGGAATGGATGAACAATTTGTGGTATATGATTGTAATGGAATACTATTGTGCCATAAGAAATGATAAAAAATTATCACAAAAAACCTAGAAATATTTATATGAAGTGATTCAAAGGGAAGTGAGTCGAACTAAGAGAATATTGTACATAGTAACAATAATATTATATGATGATCAACCGTGAATAACAACTATTTTCAAAAAGGCAGGAATCAAAGACAACACCAAGGGACTAATGTCAAAGAAGGATATCCGCTATCATAGAAAGGAAAGACAGGCTGGGGACTGATTCAAATGTACTTTTCTTCACTTTATTTCCTCTGTGAATTTTTCTCTAGTGCAAGGAATATGTCTTCTATTTCATAATATAACAAAAAAGGAAATATGTATTATATAATAATATACATTGAACCTACATCAAATTACCTGCCTTCTTGAGGAGGAGTGAGGTGGGAAAAAGAGAGAATAAAAAGGAATTAGACATAGATTTTTGGACATCACTAAAATGAGAATTTGTTTCTCTCAGATACACGTTTATTGTGATTTATTATATATTTATACAAATTTAATAATATTATTGTTATGCTACATATTAAAAATAAACCTATTTTTTTTCAGAAAGAAAAAAGGAAAAGTTGAAGCCAGAATGTGACATGAGGTATCACCGAACTTTATCAACTATATAATGCTACTATAGCACCCTTTGCTACTCAATTTAGTTCCCTCTGGTTGTATATAGCTTTGCTGTCTAGATACTTCAAATAAAGTGTCATTGGTCTTTAACCAAGGACTTCTTATATCCACTGGCACACTTTTATGTATATAAATGTCAACAGAGTTCATTTGTCTTTGTCTTAATCTGACTTTGCCAGTGCAGCTCATCATTATAAGCCTAAAATAACTGGTTCACTAAATTATCAGAACATGTTACTTTAAATACAGCTATGGCCAACATTTGACAGCTAGATGGCCCAGTAGATGCAATGTGAGGCATGGAGCCCAGAAGACTCAACTTCCTGAGTTCATATTTGGCCTCAGACATTTACTAATGGGGTGACCTTCAATAAGTCATTTAACTTTGTCTCAGTTTCCTCATTTACAAAAGAGATAGGGAAGAAAATGGAAAACCCATTTAGTATCTTTGCCAAGAAAACCCCAAATGGCGTCATAAAGAATCATATAGAACTTAAAAATGATTGAACAGTAACAGAAATCCCAACATTATGCCTATGAGTAGAGGAGATATGACTGAGCTGTGTGACCCATTGCACACACCATTGCTATGTATAATTGAAAATCTGTTACCCTAAAAAAGAACTACATTTCCCAGGAGCCCACTGACTTCCTGTAATTACTTACTTCCTATAGATAGGGGATTTTAGGGGGTGACTTGGAAGGTCCCAGAGCTTTACTTCCTATCCCAAGCTTGATGGTGGTAACGCAGGTGTTTGAACTAACTGATCAGCCATGGGCAAGTGGTCTTTTATTTCATATCTTCTTTATTCCTTGATTTCTAATGATCATTTAATAAACCTCATAAAATATAATAATTTTATTTTTAGAGATATAATTTAATTTCTACAGCTAATACCATGTAGCTAAGCATAGGCTTGGTTTCAGAGTTATATATCTTTTCATAAGAGTTTTTAGTGCCCATAATATAATGAGGTGATTAATAAATGTTTATTGATAGCTTCAAAAATCATTTTTTTAGTTTTTAATTTTTTCCAGCTTACATGCCAATACAATTCTTAATAACCATTTTTCTGACATTTTTTTACAAAGTCTTGTGGCATTTCACTGACAACTCAGGTTTACTAGGGATAAACAGAAGGGTACTGGTAGCTCCTTTGGTATCCTGGTAAGCTGTTCAGGTTTACTTGCCTGATTGAAGAGGCTTAAGAATTCCTTAAAGGTTTAAGGTTTAATAATACCTTAAGGGACCAAGTTGCATCAAGGAAATTCAGTGTATATTTTTTTTATCCATAATGCAAATCAAATAACACTAATTGAATGAAATTTTTGTTTTAAATAAAAACTTTAGTGTCTGACTATAATTAATGTATTTAAAGTACATTTGTACAGAGACATTACAATAAATTATATTAAAATAAAAATATACTTACACTATTTGACATGCTTGGTCTTTTTTGTTTTAAACTTTTTAATGCAATTTTTAATTACCTTTTTCTTACATTTTATGATTCAAGTTCTTTCCCTCTTTCCTACTCCTCCTCTTTCCCCAAAAGACAGGTAATGTCACATAGGTTGTATGTACATTATATAAAACTTATTTCCATGTTATCTTGTGAAAGAAGACACGTATTGCTTACACTAGAAGAAAATTTATTGAGGGATCAATTGAAGAAATGTTTGCTTCAATTTTCATTCAGACTCCATCAGTTCCTTCTATGGTTCTGCACAGCATTTTTCATCATGAGTCTCTTGGAGTTGTTCCAGATTCTTATAAACTTGATCTTTCTAGTTTCAAAAAGGCTCCTTGAGTAATGCTTCAGTGAGTTGTAGTCTATTAGGACAATGATGGCAAAGCTATGGCATGGGTGCCAAAGATAGCATACAGAGCACTCTCTATGGGCACATGATTGCCCATCCCCCTCCAGAATTGATTACTAGAAAGGTAGAGGGACTTTGATGGATCTTCTTCCTTCCCCCTCACCACTATGCCTGATGACATTTTTTTTTCACATCACTTGCCCTTCCATCCAGTAGCCCAATGGAGATGGGAGAGGGGCATGGCATGGGGTCTCTTGGGTGGGGCTGGGCACAGCACTCTGTCTGGAGGGTGGAATGGGGCGGGGCCCAGCACTCCTCCTCTAAAAGGTTTGCCATCACTGTATTAGGACAACACAGCATCCAAGTACTGCACTACTATAGATAGTCCAGCCATCATCAATTATAAAAGCTTTGCCCTTCTCTGATTGAAATAACTTTGCTATTCATAGGAGGACACACTTTTAAAATGCCCTTTAAATGTAAATATTTCTAAGTTTAAGAACAGGATAAGATATCTAATGATGTAGTTGAAGAATGATGAGGACCAATAGTCAAAGGGAGAGCAGAAGATGTGATGCTGATAATTCTGAACATCAAAATCTAATGCCTAGAATTATCCTGAGCACATGGTTTCCCCTTCCTCCTGGGCTTCCTTTATGCATTTTTAAATATATGTGCCTACTTTTCACCTTAGCTATTTAATACATTAGTATGAAAGCATATTATTGGTTTGCGTGTACATACAATAGATTTTATTATGTGTATATTGACCTTAACATCTTAGTATCTGTGATGATATTTCCTTTGCCTTTTGGTTAAACAAATGGTTATGTTTAATATTTAAGTGTTATTTTGTAAATGGCTGGTTTTGAAAATAGAAAACACATTTTACAAGAGTAAAATGGTGAGTAAAGGGTGGCTAACTGACCTAGTGGCTAGAATGCCCAAAGACCTGAATTTGAATCTAGCCTCAGATACTTACTAGCTCTGTGACCCTGTAATCTGTGACCCTGTATAAATCACATAAGCTGTCTCTGTCCCAGTTATCTCATCTATAAAACGAGAATAAGAATAACAACCACCTCCTGGGGTCATTGTGAGGATCAAATAAGAAAATAATTGCACAGTGACTGACACACAGCAAACTTTACATACATATTAGTTTTCATTATTATTTCTTCTATAGAGCATTGCCCCCCAATCCTGATAGAGTTTGACTGTGACTGTGTTATGAATGTCTCTTTTGAAGAATCTTGACTGCAAGTGTAAGGGCAGTTGGGGTGAGTTTGGCAATCCAGAGAAAGTAGTGTCAACACACCTAGGTAAAAGACGTGAGATCTCTACAGAATTGTTGTTATTATTGTTCTGTTATTTTAGTCATGACTGACCCTTTGTGACATCATTTGAGATTTTCTTGTCAAAGACTAAAGTGATTTGCCATTTCCTTCTCTAGCTCATTTGATAGAAGAAGAAACTGAGGCAAACAGGAGAAAGTGATTTGACTAGGGTCACACAGCTAATGAATGTCTGAGGCTGGATTTGAAGTCATGAAGATGAGTCTTTCCAACTCCAAGCCTTGCTTTCTATTCACTTTGTCACATATCTATCTCCCACAGAATAGTGGATGTCCATCATAAGTTCCAACCAGAATGACCTCCCATTATCTTTTGGGACGTGATGTGTGTGGTTTGCCTATACCTACACGTGGTGATGGCAACAGACATAAAATGTGATTCTCAAGTGAACCTTTGCCATTGGTCCTAGGGCTGTCATCTACAATTCTCCAAATCTGTCTTGGCAGGAAATCCTACCTTTTAAATGATGCTCCATAGAGGAAGAGGAGTATCTAGAGAAATTAGGATTTTTAAAATTTCTGATAATATGATTATAAAATATAGCAAAAATATATACGTTTACTTATTTAACATTTAAGGACTCCTCAAAATGTTCTTCCAATTCAACTAAATTTAACTATTTGGAAAAAAAGACATGAATTCTGAAAAAAACATTCAATTCAAATTGTACTGATTACTCTAATTCAAAGTATGAAACTTCTTAAAAATTTGGCCACTAAATAATACAACTGCCTAGTGGTCCAATGATTTTTGGCTGAAAGGGACATTAGTTAAATTAGTCCAAATCCCATCTATGTTCCAGAGAAGGAAAGGAATTTAATTGCCTAAGGTAATACAAAGAGTGGCAGAGGCAGGATTCAAACTAAATAAAAATTATACCTCTTTTTGGAAAAGGAAATATTTATTTTTGACATTGTTCTAAGTTTTTCTGATATTTAAATTTCTCCCTAAACTATACATTGTACAAGCCTGAAGAATTACATTTACTCTCAGGGCACCAAACTGCTGATGGCATGAAAATAATGACTTTCTGGTTGATTCCCAAGTGGCCTGGTCCAGGGTAGCTTGTTTTCAAGGATATCTATTCCAGACAACAACCTAACATTGGGATGGTCTAACTCAATATGTCCCTTGCTCATACAAGTACTACCCCACAGTTTAAGCCATGCCAGTTGACCACAGACATGTGGTCTCAATAGACTTTTGTTGGCTGCATCAAATACATTCCTAGAAATTCATTACAGTGAAAGTGCTGGGCTAGTTTAATGGCTATTCCCAGCAATAAAAAAAAGTATTTGCTGATTTTCTTGGTGTTGCCAAGGATTATGGGAGTCATCTCTAAATAGACTATGAGCTCTCTGCCCTCAAATAACTTACATTTAAGACTCCAAGAAGAGCACAATTAAGGAAGGGTTGAAGGAATACAAGCAATGTAATGAGAAAAGTTATTTTTATTGTTAATCAGAAAATATTTATTCAGCACTTAGGAGACAGCATAGTACAATAGAATTTAAGTATTGCATTTACAATCAGTGGATCTGGGTTTTAATTCTGTCTCTTTTGCTTTTTATCTTTGTGACATTGGGCAAATTACTTAACCCACTAGAACTCAGTTTCTTCATCTATAAAATGGAAGTTTGGACTAAAATATCAGAGGTCCTTTAAAGCCCTAGCTTCGTGGTTCATAGGTTATTCTGAATAAGTACTCTAGATCAGAGGCTTAGCAAACCTCCAAAATGTACTGGTGGGGCAGGAAGGTAGCCCAGTCAAATGACAGCCAGGCCTAGAGAGAGGAGGTTCTGGATTCACATTTGACCACAGATACTTTGACACTGAAGAAGTCATTTGACCCAAATAATCTAGCCCTCATCACTCTTCTGGATTTTAACGGATACTTAGTATTGATTCAATAATGGAAGGTAAGGATTTTTAAAAAATCTTCCTTACTATTGTGCTAAAAGAAATAATAAACTGGAGGAATTCCATGTGAACTGAGAAGATGTCCAGGAATTGATGCAGAGTGAAAGTAGCAGAACCAGGAGAACATTGTACACAGAAACTGATACACTGTAGCACAATCGAATGTAATGGATTTCTCTACTAGCAGCAATGCAATTCTGAGGAACTTATGTGAAAGAACTCTATTCATGTTCAGAGAAAGAACTGTGGGAGTAGAAACACAGAGGAAAAACAACTGCTTGATCACCTTGGATGATGGGGATATGATTGGGGATTTAGACTCTAAATGATCACCCTAATGCAAATATTAATAATATGGAAATAGGTCTTGATCAATGACACATGTAAAACAGTGGAATTGTGAGTTGGAGAGTGTGGGAGGAGAGGAGAGAAAGAACATGAGTCATGTAACCATGGAAAAATATTCTAAATTGATAAATTAAATAAAAAAATTTAAGACTAAAAAAAAAAGATCTTCCTAAAGTGCAGGTTGGACCCTACCACCACCTCTAATCAATAAATTCCAGTGGTTCCCTTTTAAAAAAAATGTGCACTTGAGTCAGTTGAAAATAGAACTGGAAAATACTTACCAAAATAAATAAAATCTAATAAAATATAGATAACATTAATTTGTGTTTTTCTAAGTTAATGTGCCATCTACAAGGATCCATTTCAGTTTAAATTTGCTGATACAAAGGGAAAATAAAATTTTAAATTAGGACAATCTACTTCAAAATATGGAATTGGCTATTTTAGAATATAAATAGTCCCTTATTGTTTTGACCTCTTCAAAACAGAGTCTGGATGATCTCTTTCAAGAATGTTGTAGAGGGAATTTGTTGTTCCTTTGTTTTTGAATGGCTGATGACATAGATTTAAATGAGGCAGAGTTGAATAGAGTCTCATTCTTTCTTCCAGAATCATCACAGTCCAATGGTAAGACAAAAGTCAAGATGACTGGTGATGGCTCAGGATGCAGTAGATGACTTCAGTGTCTTTGTCACCTGACCAAGCTCCAAGTTCTCTGCAGTGCCTGCTTCAGCAGCCTTCATGGGCACTGGATCAAACTGTTCTCATCTGTCCATTCTGCCAGGGAAAGTTTTCACATGCTTGGAGGAGACATCTCCTAACTCACTGACAGATTTGAGGCCCTTTGCTTTCCAGGGAATGTAAGATTTGTGTAAAAGTCAAAGTAGGTTCTTTCCAAATCTAAGATTGATTGAGACTGCCCCAAGATGATTATAATCTAGTAACATGAAAAAGTATATTTAGGTTGCAACATGTCAGAAAGTGAATATTAAAAACTTTATCATGTAATCTAGGGGAAAAAAGCACATTTGGCCTCAATATAGTCCAAATTTAATACAAAGCATATTTCTAAAAATAGAATCCTTTGAAAGGAAATACAGGATTGCACATATGTACACGCATATCCATACTACTGTCATCGCCCATCTCTTTCTTTTTCAATTTATCCTATATACAGCTGAAAAATGATAGACCTATAGTAAAGATCTGCCTATTTTATTCCTCTCTTTAAGAATATTGAGGGATATTTTCTTGTCTTTCAAAAACATTAAGGAAAAACCCAACTTATAAATGCATATTATGTATAGATAGATAGATGGATATTGATAGATATATAAACATATATGCATACTTTAGAGACACCAATGACAAGCTGGAAAACTTCAAAAGGGGTATCCAGAGGAAGATGAAGGGGTTGAACATAAAATCATATGAAGATTGGGTGAAGGAACTTCAAGCATTTGGTTTTAGGTAAAGGAACACAATAACTGTTTTCAGAGATTTATAGGAGAGATAACTAGGTTGAAAAGAGACAGTTAAACTTGATTTGGGTGGTGATAGGACTTTTTAATTATCCCAGCTAGCCAAGAGTGGAATTGACTGCTTCAAGAAGCAGTAGATTTTCCCTTATTTAAGTTCTTCAAGTAAAATCTGACATAACTTCTTAGGGAGGCTGTGTAGGGAATTCCCTCTAGGAGCTGAGTCAAGGGGTTTCTATGACTCTGAGGCTAGTTCTTGGTGCTTTTCTGATTTCTTTTGACCCATGAAGAAAAATCTTTATGAAAAAATAGACATCTGCATGTGCACAGAACATGTTATATCCATGAAATATAATTTTGTTTTAAACCAAGGATAATGAAGAAGGCTTTGTAGGAGTAGATGACATTTAGTTGGCCTTGAAGTGTGATTGTGCTTTGGATATGATCTAGAAGTGTTGGTGATGGTGGAGACAGGGAAAGTGGACATTTCCAGGATAGGAAACACCTTGAGCAAAGACATCTGAAGGGCAAGTAAAGGTTTCTAAGGTCCCTCTGGGTATGATATTCAATAAGTTATTCAGGGTCACATCCAAACATGCTTTCTATACCCTCTAATACAACATGGTATGTTGACTTCTTGCCAATGATATTAACAAAATCTAGCATTTATATAATGCTTAAATTTTTTTCAAAGTGTTTCAGCGTATCTCATTTGATCCTTACAACTACCCTGAGAGGCAAATATTATTATCCTATTCAACAGATTATGAAACTGAGGCAGAGAAATGTTAAGTGACTTACCCTGGGTCAAACAGCTCATTCATGTGTGAGGCTGGATTTGAACTCAAGCCTTCTTGCCTCCAGGTCCAGGACTCTATCCTCTATGCCATCTATCCCATTTGTGGTATTAATAATAAATGGATTGTTCCTCAAGTTAGGCACAGAATTATAAAATTACCAGACCATACATCTAAGGTTGGCAAAGATCTCAGAGAGAAACTAGTCCAACTTTCACTTGTACAGATAAGGAAATTGAGGCCTAGGGGTTAAATGACTTGACCAAGATCATACAAAGTAATCAGCTTCAGAGATGGTATTTGAATCTCAGTTTGTCATATCCAGAGTCAGGGCTCTAGACACTATAGAACTTGGCTAAGTTAAGATATTATATGTGGAGTTACACTCTCATTTATATTCAGTAAGAGCTAAGTCTAGGGTTTATTATTACATCATTAATAACATTTTGTTCTTCATAGGAATTGTTTAAAACAAAAAAACTCACAACCTAATCAGGCTTATCATTTGCTAAGAGAAGGGAAGAAGTGGGAAGAGCTAAAAGAAAACCAAGAAGCAGCTGCAGATTCCTGAGGCTATTATATTTGGAGAATTTCCAGGAATACAAGAATGAATAAAGATGCTACTTTCTCCTTCCTTCCTAGAATAACGTAGAGGAAGACACAAAGGGACTGGAGCAGAATAAGGAAAAAGAAAGGGGGACTATTTCCTAGCATATCAAAACTAGAGAATCCTATAGGTTGAAAGACTGAAGGATGATCTATTTGGAGCCATGTTGGTGAAAACATGGCATGAGTGCCCCAGCATGCCGGAGGGGACTGCTCTGTTCCCCCTTTTTACCACAACTGACAATAATTTTCAGATATCCTGACTCTCTGTCCAGAAGTCCAATGTGAACACTTCCAACCTCCACTGTCTGGGGCAATGCAGGGGGCTCACAGGCAGCTTGAAGGTACAGTTTGGTCACACGTACTCTAAAAGGTTCACTAATGATGAATAGCTTGATAAAAGTTCATCAAATCAATGTTCCAATAGAAAGAGCAGTGGGCTTAGATTGAGACATCAAGGGTTCTAATCCTGATTTCATTGTTTCATAGCTTTGAAATCTTCAGCAAGTCACCATCTATCTAAGCTTCATCTTCTTCATCTAAAAAATAAACAGAATTTTTCATGTGCTACCTTCCTTCTAGAGATATTATGAGAGTTAGATGAGACAATATTCAGTCTTTGTTAATTTAAAATGAATGACTTGTGTAAGGGATCATTATTATTCATGATACAGTGAAAAAGTATGTCAGAAGGAATTAGGTGACCTGGATTTGATTTCTAACTCTGATATTTACTAGCTGTGCTTTGTAGGGCAATTATTTCATTTCTCTGGTCCTGATCCTATAAGCATAAGAATAAGGAACAATAAAGAGGAATTAGATTTGACAATTGAAACATTATTGATCATTATTCCTAGGAATTCAGACCAAAGTTGTTGTAAGAATGAAATGAGATAATATTTTTAAAGCACTTAATACATTATATAGTATATAATTGGCATTTAATAAATACTAATTTCTCTCTCTCTAGGAGAATAGCCTTGATTTTGAGAGAAATCATGGTAAAGAAACAAATACTACTTATTACTTAGTATAGGATCTAGAGACCCTAGTTCCAAGCCCTGTTATGGCTACTTACTCCCTATGAGACTTAAGGGCTATTTATTCAACCTTCTTGGCTTTCTGTTTCATCATCAGTTACATAATGGGAATGAACTAGAGTTCTTCAAAGTTCCTTTGTTCTCTAAATCTATGATCCAATAGATGCCCAAGATTACTCTAACAACGTATATGGATTTTATTGGATTTTCCCCTTGTGATACATCAAGGCTATGTTTCCATTGTGTGGGAAACTTCCTCCATTGAAGTGGAGAGCAACTAGTCAATTAACAAGAGATTTAGCTTCCTGACGCTCAGGGAAATTAAGTGTTGCACCCAGTCATAAAACTACTAAACATCAAGAGTAATATTTGAATCCAATTCCAGCACTTCATTTATTGTGGATTGTTACCATTGTTTTACATTACAAAAACATCAAAATGGTGATTGTCTGAAACAGATATTAAATGTGTTTAGGATATTACTTCATTTTGTTTTCACAACCCTATTATGTTCATGCTATTATACCCATTTTACAGTTGAGGAAACTGAACCAAATGGAGGTCACATGAATTGCACGGGGTCACAGAGCTCATAGGTATCTGAAGCTGGACATGAATTCATGTTTTCCTGACTCCAGGTACAGCCCATCTATCATGCTACTTTTTAAGGAAATGAGAATTTTAATTACTATTTTATCTGGGTTGCCATTTGCTCTTGAATGTTTAAAAGGAGTCTCAGTGTGGTTTTGAATTTGAAGGCCAAGTCCAGGAACAGTGATTTGTAAGTATTTGCTTTGCAGGAGGTTAGTCCTGAAGTTTGGCAAAGACACATCTCAGTTTTATTTCAAAAAGAGTCAGAGTAGTCCATTAACAAATGCTTTTTGATGGATTGATTGAATCCATCCATTGATGAGATTCAAGAAATTCTCGGGATCATAAAATCTTAGATTGTCCTATGTAGACAATGGAAAAAGGTAGTACCTAAAATTATCACAGAGTAACCAAAAGTTTGAGCTGTTCTAATTGACCCCAGCTAGTGAAAAATGAATGATTAGGAGGCACACATATTTTAGAGGGGTATAGAGGTCATTAGAATAAACAGTTCTTGTAGCCCTGACCCATTTCACTAAAGTAATGTAAATATAACCAACATGAGCTAGTGACTCAAGTGAGACAAAAGTGGATAATGGCAGAAAATTACTGCTTTTAAACCCACCCTATGCTCTAATGTACTTTTATTTTGAGCAAGGTTTGGGTCAGTGGGCATTTACGTGGTGCAGTGGACAGAATACTGGTCCTGGAGTCAGGAAAATTCATCTTCTTGAGTTCACACATGACTTTAGACATTTCCTAACTGTGTTACCTTGGGCAAGTCATTTAATCCTGTTTGCTTCAGTTTCTTTGTTTGTAAAATGATCTGGAGAAGGAAATGGCAAACCACTCTAGTATCTTTGCTAAGAAAAATGCAATAAGGTCATCAAGAGTTGAACATGACAAAAACAACTAAGCAATAAAAATAAACATTAGTAAGTAAAAAAAAAATAATGATTAGAACCTAAACCATTAGGCAACATAAGCATAGACTTAAGTGTCAATGATAGATTTGAACTCTTTTCCTGACTTTAAGTCTGGAGCTCTGTGTTCCATGGCACACTGGGTTCATAGAATCATAGCTTTAACCTAGAAGAGACCTTAAACATTATCTAGTCTAACCCTTCTGGATCATGGGGTTGATCATATATTCACAAATATAGAGCTAAAAGAGAACTTTGAGGCTCCCAATTTTAGATCTTTATTATACAGATGAAGAAACTGAAGAAGTGTCTTGTCCAATGACTCACAGATATTTTAACAGTCAGGATTCAAGCTCAAATTTAAAAATGTTATAGCATTATCGGACCATGAGCTATTATGCACATTGTCTATTGACATTGGATTATCTTTTGAATTGCCCAGATTGGGTTCCTATATACACATGGAAATTTCCTATTTATTTCCTCAAGAAAATCAGTCAGACAGTATATGATCTCAAGACCAAATCTTAGGTAGACTTCTTCTGCAAAGATTGTAGCAGTCCTAATGACCTTTGTCTATTCTGTAACCAAATATTTCTTTTCTCTCTGTGTCCTCCATTTACTACTACTTTTATCCCTTATTATAGATTAGGGAAACCCTCATCCCTCTTACCTCAGTTTCCCATCCTGTTGTTTTCCCAATAAACCCCTTACCTGAGAAAGAAAAAGAGTATCTCTGTAGTCTACTCAGGGGGGAGGGAGGGAGGAAGCCAAAGGCTTCAAGAAATGGGTGATTAAGGGAGGGAGTGAGGAAGGAAGAGGGTAGGAGAAAAATATTGATCCATTAGCCATCAAATAGGGATCAATAGGCAAACTCCAGAGCATTCCCCTGTGGCAGCATCCCTCTATCTGTAGCAGCATCTCTCAGTATCTCTCTATCTCTGTAGCAGTATCTCTCACTATCACTCAAAGTACTTCTATCCCCATTGACTCTAAGCCACCCTCAGGTGTCCCCATACTACTAGCAGCCCCTGGTCAAGCCAGAGTACATTCCAGTCACTGCAACCAGAAATAGTCACACAAATTATCATTCTATTACAATTGACACCCCAGATGGGACTGTTTATTATTATCTAATTATTAATAATTGTCTAATATTATACTAGAAATGCTAGCTTTAGCAATTAGAGAAGAAAAATTGAAGGTGTTAAAGTAGTCAAGGAGGAACCTAAACTATCACTCTTTATAGGTGATATGATGGTATACTTGGAGAATCCTAGAAAAATAAACTAAAAATAGTTGAAATAATTAGTAACTATAGCTAAGTTGTAGGATACAAGATAAACCCACATGAATCATCAGCATTTCTAGATATTTCCAACAAAACTCAGCAGCAAGAGTTAAAAAAGAGAAACTCCTTTTAAAATCACTCTAGATAGTATAAAATACTTGGGAATCAATTTGCCAAGATAAATACTGCAATTCTATGAATACAATTACAAAACACCTTTCTCACAAATAAAGTTAGATCTAAAACAATTGGAAAAACATTAATTGATGATAGGTAGGCCAATTTAATATAATAAAAATGATAATCCTACATAAATTAACTTACTTATACAGTGTCATACCATTTATACTACCAAAAAAGTACTAGAAAAGAATAAGAACTAGAAAAAAATAATAACAAAATTAATCTGGAAGAGCAATAGGTCAAAAATATCAAGGAAACTAATTCCAAAGTATGGTGGCATAGCAATACCAGATCTTTAACTGATCTGCAATAAAGTTTTTTAACTGATAAAGCAATAATCATTAAAGTAATCTGGTACTGGCTAAGAACAGAAGGGTGGATCAGTGGATTAGATTAGGTGCAAGTACTTGATAAAGATCTCAAAAATCCCAGCTTTTGGAATAGGAACTCACTATTTGAAAAAAAAAACTGCTAGAAAAATTGGAAAATACTATGGCAAAAATTAGGTTTAGATCAATATCTCACAACACATACCAAGATAAGGTGAAAATGGGTATATGATTAAACATAAAGAATGATGTTATAAGTAAATTAGGGAAACATAAAACAACTCACTTGTTAGATCTATGGAGAGGGAAAGAATTTATGACCAAACAAGAGATAAAGAACATTATAAGTTGTAAAATGAATAATTTTGATTATATTAAATTAAAAATTCTTGTACAAACAAAACCAATGCAACCAATATTAGAAGGGAAACAAGAAATTGGGAACACTTATTTATAACAAATTTCTCTGCTAACAGTCTCATGTCTCAAATGTATGAAAACTAAATCAAATTTGTAAAAATCCAAGTCATTCCCCATTGATAAGTAGTCAAAGGATAGGAATAGATAGTTTTTAGATGAAGAAATCAAAGTTATCAAAAATCACATGAAAAAATGTTCCAAATCACTCTCAATTAGAGAAATGCAAGTTAAAATAACTGTGAGGTACCAACTCACACCTATCAGATTGACCAATATAAGAGTAAAGAAAAACTATAATTTTTGGAGGGAATGTGGTAAAATTGGGACACTAATGCATCACTGGTGGAATTGTGAACCAATCCAACCATTTTGTAGGGCAGTTTGGGATTATGTGCAAAGTGGTGTGAACCTAAATATACTTTTTGACCCAGTAAGGGAATGGATCTGTTCATACAACAATATTTCCATCTGATCTTTTTGTGGTGGCAAAGAACTGAAAACTAAAGGGATGTCCCTCAATTAGAGAATGGCTGAACAAATTGTGGCATATGATGATGATGATGGAATAATATTGTACTAGAAGGAATGATGAATTCGATGATTTCAGAAAGAGCTGGACTTACAGAAACTGCTGCAGAGTGAAATAAACAGAACCAGGAGAACATTATACACAGTAACTTCAATATTGTGGGATGAACAAATGATAGTAGCAAACAAATTTGCTACTAACACCAATACAATGATTCAGAACAATTCTGTGGGACTTATGAAAAAGAATGCTATTCACCTCCCAAGGAAGAATTGTTGGAGTAGAAATGCAGATGAAAATATATGATTTGTCATTTGTTTGTGTATAAATTTTGGGGATTTAGTTCCATAAGATCATTCACTTACAAAAATGAATAATATGGAAATATGTTTTGCATGATAATATGCATATATATATATATATATATATATATACATACATACACATAACTAAGTTTGAATGGCTTGTCAGCTCCAGGAGGAGGAAGAAAAGAAGAGACGGATAAAATATGGATCATATTACTTTGGGAAACATGTGCAAATTTTTTTATCAAAGTAAAACAAATTTTATAAAGACTGGACTTGACTCCTTGATTCACTGAACATGAGTTAGGAAGGGATTTTTTTTTTAGTTTTATTTATTGTTTTTCTATGTAAATTTCATTTAATTAATTTAGAACATTTTTCCATGGTTACAAGATTCATGTTCTTTCCTTGCCCTCCCAAAGCCTCTCTCCTGGAGCCAATGCACAATTCCACTGGGTTTTACATGTGTCATTGATCAAGACCCATTTCTATACCATTAATATTTGCACGAGGGTGATCATTTAGAGTCTATATCCTCATCGATCCTTGTGATCGAACAGTTGTTTTTCTTCTGTGTTTCTATTCCCACAGTTCTTTCTCCGGATATGGAAAACATTCTTCCTCAAAAGTCCCTCTGAATTGTCCTTAATCATTGCATTGCTGTTAGTAGAGAAACCCATTACATTAGATTGTATCACAGTGTATCAGTTTCTGTGTATTGATGTTCTCCTGATTCTGCTCCTTTCACTCTGCATCAATTCCTGGAGGTCATTCCAGTTCACATGGAATTCCTTCAGTTTATTATTAGGAAGGTTTTTAGATTGAGCTAACTCCCTAATTTTTTAGATGGAAAAACAGACCCAGAGAAAGAAAGTGATTTATTAAAGAGCTGTCAATCAGTCAACAAGAATCTATTAAAATATTAAAATGTTACTTATAGGCATTGTACTAGGTGCTAGAATGAAATGTTTATTTTATAATTATTTTTCCCAATTACATATAGATACAATTTAAAATACTTATTTTCTGACATTTTATGATTTGTATTCTCTCCCTTTCCTAAGCTCCTCCATGAGGCAACAGGGTAACATGGTATAGGTTCTATGAAATACTGGGCTCTTAAATTCTCATTTTCAGAGTGGAGAGTTCATTCTTCTGCCTCAATATCCTATTTCCTTCTTCCATACACACACAAAACCCACCATCACCATTTCTAGACAGCAACCAATTTAGGAATGTTCCTACTAAAATGAATTAGGACAATCTTTTCATCTTGCCCACTTTTAGAAATGAGGTCTGAACATAATGCTGCAAAAACTGAATGTCTTGCTTTTCCTCAGCAGATTTTTGGAATTTCTGGACTTTTGCCCCCCACCAAACCAAAAGAAGAGCTTCTAAAGTGGGAAACCATTTTTATCTCCAAGTAGCTCTTTGGGGGAGGTTATTTTGGATCCTTTGGCTGAAGGCCTGCCTTTCAAACAAGTCACGTTTCTTCTAAGGGTTTCATGTATCTCTTCCTACTCAAACCATGAAATGAGGTCTTGAGTTGTTCCTTATTGTGGGCTTGCTTTGGATGCAGATGAAATAGGGAACTGTCAATTCAGCCTGCTTCAGGGGTAGGTCATTTGGGACTCTAATACATGCTTACCCAAACCTCTGAATGAATGTTGAGGATTGCAGATTCCCTGGCCAGCTACACACTAACTTTAAATAAGAAACTTAGTTTTAGAAAGTTGCTAAAAGTCCACCAAAAAACATATTTTGTTTCCCCCACTCCCTTCCAAATGGGACAACCTTTGATTTTAATTCAAGTCAATTTAATCCAAATCATATACACATTTATTAAGTGCCTAATTCACTTCAATGCATATTGTTAAACTTTTACTGAATTCATTTTAATGATTAGTTAGCTGAAGGACAGAGGAAGAAAATGACTTATGTTGTCATGTACTGGCTGTGTGCCCCTAGACAAGTCAATGAACTCTCAATGCATTCTCTCCTGGTTAACTGTCTTAAATAAACTACATTGAAGTGCTATTGACTAACTCCTTAGATAGAGGCAATCTTCCTTCCCCCCCACCCCCAGAGAATTCCTTCCACCAATGACATCAAAAGTCTATTTAGAAAAGTAAAAAGAATATAACAAAAAGATAACACTGTTCCCAGTATTCATGAACTATTAAAATAATCAGAGGTAAGCATCAAGTGAAGATTGGGAAATATGTTTACAGAAAATTTACTTAAAGACTTGGGCAAAAAGAGCCCCAAGAGGAGGAATCAATATATTATAATCTAGACTACTTAAGGGTGTACTCATATTGATGATATCAGGAAAATTTGAAAATGCAATGGGAATAATGAGATACTCAGAATATACTCCCTTTCCTTCCCTTAAAACTGCCAGAATTGGAATGAGGAATGTTTCATGGAGCTAGGTTTGCTGGCTCTATAGGAGATACATGAGCTCTGACTTGACACTGAAGAATTGGGCTTTGGAGTGAAGTATTATCTCTTTAATGTGTATCATATTGGGTTGAATAGAAGAAGATTTGTGACAAAAGGAAAGCCTCCAATTAGTGGGATTAAAAAGAAAATTACTTCTTCTTTTCTTCTTTTTCTTTTTCTTCTTCATCTTCATCTTCTTCATCTTCCTCTTTTTCTTGTTCTTCTTCCCACTCCTCCTCCTCTTCTTCCTCTCCCTCCTTTATTCTCTATCTCTTTGTCTCTCTCTCTTCCCCCCGCCCCATCTCTCCCCTCCTTCCTTCATTCAGTTCCTTTGAATTTCTACCAAGGAAGGGAAAGGATGTCTTTTATTCCCCTCCCTCTACTCTCACCAATTAGCAACTGTAACTGCATGAATATGGAAGTAAAATAACAAAACTTTTGTTTGTCTTAAACTGGATCTCATATGTGTGGCTTCCTTTTCTGTTTCATGTTTCTCTACCTATAGGTGATCAAATGGCTAATCTCAGAAAAAATATTACTAACTTTATTGGATATATCGTGAACTTGGGAATTAAGGAATAACTGAATATTTGTTGGTTAAACATTAGAATGTGATTTCTGAAGCAACTTCTCTGAGTCCATTCAGGAAGATACAACTGAAAAAGAAACAGCTAAGAAAAACCCAAGCAATATCCTTTCTTTCCAGAAGATATGGACCTTGAGTGAATTTGTTCAGACAGCTTAAGATTGAAAACGAAATTCCTATTCAGCAGAATACAAGTATCTTAAGAGACTTTGCCTTCCAAGAAAATATACAAGAGAGAGGAGTTAACAATTTAAGTATTTGTCAATACCCACTTAGGAGTCTTATGTTTTGAGAATTCTTTGTGATGAGAGAAATTGTAAGATTTTATTCAATATGATTTACATAATGAGTATTTTTCTATAAATGACTCTGTTATCCCCTTTATGGAAAACTATAGACCTTGATTGTTTTTCTTCCTAGAAATCACTGGATGGCAGCAAAATTAGCCAAGAGTATGAGAAGGTTCTTCTTAGAGGTCAAGGAAGTTGTCTAAGTATCTAGTTAATTGATTACTTGGGGCTCTTTGCTTTGGCATTTAAGAAGCCAACAAATGAACAAACAAATTTTAGTTCAAAGTCCTTGAAGAAAGACATTTGATAGGATAATATTTAAGTCAACTAAATTTTCCAGTGATTTATATAAAATGGGATATATTGACAACTATTCCTGAATAACTCTAATTGTTTCTTGATTTCATTATGGAGGAGAGTATATGTTTATAATTAGAGAAGTCTCTTTTATGTGTTGGAATGGACATTTTTCATTGAGTTGAGAATACATGCTATAGCTCTGATGGGAAGAGACAGGTTCCTTGCATTTTAGTGAAGGATAGAGGTCTTCCCCTCTACTAGACCAACAATTTTGACAGTGGCATGTATGTTTCAAGAAATACAGGCCCCTTGCTTGCCCACAAAAGCCTGATGCTAGTTCTCAAATCTTTAGCTGTCTTTCATTTCTTTCTCTAAGTCAACAAGCAATGATCCAAAGAGATGAATATTGCCAACATTTATTATTTTTTTTTGTTTCATTTTTTTTTAAACCCTTACCTTCTGTCTTGGAGTTAATACTGTGTATTGGCTCCAAGGCAGAAGAGTGGTAAGGGCTAGGCAATAGGGATCAAGTGACTTGCCCAGGGTCACACAGCTGGGAAATTTCTGAGGCCAGATTTGAAGCTAGGACTTCCTGTCTCCAGGCCTGACTCTCAATCCACTGAGCCACCCAGCTGCCCCCTCCAACATTTATTGTTACCGTGGAAGTTGAGAGGTCCTGGATATTCTTAATAGGAGATAATTTCAGCAAGTATATCCTTCTCAGAGAATAGGTTATTGATGGACAAGTTTGAAAGCAAATGGGATCATAGAATCATGAATTGGGAACTGAAAGGAAGCATAAAGATCATCTCTGATTGCTCTTTCTTTTTACAGATATAGGAACAGGAATGGATGTCTAGAGTGATTAAGGGGCTTTTCACAAGGTGGCTAAGTGGCAAGTGATATAGTGAAGATTCTGATTTCTAATTCAATAACCTGCTGCCTTTCTTTGGTTTGTAATCTTACGTGTTTCCAGTTTTAAGGATGTTTTCCATGCAAATTTATTTTGTTGTAGAATAAATAACTGTCCTTTACCCGATGTATTCTATTTTGTACCTTGAGTAGCTTCTTTAGCAGAGACTCTTTTAATCACATTTCAGGAAACTCTAATCATGAACCAGATCAGACAGTGAATCCTATGTAGCTTTTGTTGAAAGTAGTTTTCAAGGACTATATGGAGATAATGCTTAGTGACCATGTTATTTGGAAAAACTAGATCCCCTTTCTTTGAGATCCATATCCCCTCCCCATAACTCCCCAAAGATTAAGTCCAATTCACTTGTTCCCAGAGTAAAGATGAAAGGAAACAGAAAAATTACATTATATTGAGTTATTTTAGAATGAACTTTCTGATCAAGAAACAACTAAATGGTTTTGTTGTTGTTCATTTATCATGCTGTTGGACTTCATTTGAAGTTTTCTTGGCATAGCAACTATAGTGGTTGGCCACTTCCTTCTCTATCTCATTTTACATATGAGGAAACTGAAGCAAACAGGGTTAAGTGACTTGACCAGGGTCATAACAGCTAGTGTCTGAATCTGGATTTGAACTCAACTTCTTCTGTCTCAGTGCTCTAACCATTTAGCCACTTAGGTACCACAAAGAGTTTTAGGATTTGTGATTAATAAATCAATCAATAGTCAATAAGAATGATTAAGTGTCTGTTATGGGCAAGCCTCTATTCAAAGTACAGGGATACAAAGAATTTTTTTTAAAAAGAAAAGAAAAATTAATGCTCTTGTGGAACTCATGTACTAAGCACTAAAATGATTGACTTTCATTCTATTCAGTGGAGAGAGCACACACACATAAGAATATATACAATGAATACAATTTAACTACAGAAGAATTTAGGTATACAGGGCATTCATAATTGAGTGGATTAAAGAAAGACTTCATGTTAATACTAGATGATATGAAGGACCTAAACTTTGATGCTATAAAATCTTGAACAAAGTGCTTCCTTTCCTCTCACATGCTTCTCCCACACACATACAGTCTAAGCAGAGTAATGTCTGAAATGACCTGTGGATTTTAGGGAACATGTATTTCCTGTACTTCATTGATCTAATTGGCAAGAGCTCTCTCCCTGTGGTTTGTGGACAAATCTGATGTTAGAAGCTGCTCTAGTAATTTCTGTGACATGCAGTGATGGGATCCCACTGTCTAGCCTCCTGTCTTTGGCTACTGAGGATTTCAAAGGGAATAAAATGACTAAATCACACCACAATACCCCTTGGCACACAGCTGTAACAAAAAAAATGTTTTGAAATTACTCTTCACATTTTGCATTTCTGTTTCCAATAATCCTAGGTATAGATTTTTGGTTTATGGATATTAGAGCTAGAGTCATATAGAATGGTATACATGAGCATTTTTCAAGTACCTGGGATATTGAGTGTGATATTTTAATACTAATACTCTCATCTTTTCCCTCCACCAAGTTATTGTTCTTGCCTATACTAGCAACTGAAAGATACTTTGGATGTTTCTAGGACTCAATCATGAAGCATTTTTTAGGAAGTTTGAATTGGAAAAATCCAAAGAATTTGTCCCCTACATAACTAAAGCAATTTTCTTAGGCAAAAGTAGGGTTTCAACCTTTAGCTCATACAATTTTGATTTTAGAGTTAAGTGGATGCCTTTGATAAACTTCCAAAAGAAGTTGAACTCAGTCTCCTCAGTTAAAGAAATTGAGGACAAAAAAATGGAAAGAAAAAGAAAAGAAAACATCTCTTGACCTTGATACCTTGAAAAGCTTACTTTTTTTCCTTCTCTGCCCAGCTCCTTTCATCATCAAAGCTGTAAAATTGTTTTCCTTAAGGTCCTCAATAGCCTTCATATCAGTAAATGCAATCATTTCCAGGGGAATCAGATCCAGGGGAAAAGAGGTGATGGGGAAATCAAGAAACAAGAGAACTCTTTCTACAAGTTTGTTAGTAAAAAGAAAAGGTTATAAAATATAGATAGATAGACAGATAGATATACTTATAAGTAGCTAGAAGGCAATCTACCCATATACAGATTATATATATATAGATAGATAGATAGATGTATTATATATATATGCATATCATTGTTATTTTGGCATTTTTCAGTCATGTCTGATTCTGTGATGCCATTTGGGGTTTTCTTGTCAAAGACACTAAAATGGTTTGCCATTTTCCTCTCCTGCTCATTTTATATATGAGGAAACTGATATAAAATTATGTTCCTCAGAATCAAACAGTAAGCAAATGTAGGAGGTGAGATCATATCTTGAGTTTCATGGACTTCCATCCTGGCACTTTATCTACTGTGCCACCTAGTTGCCCTACTATCTATATATTCATAAGTATCTATCTATTTTTATAACTATATATCTATGTATCTATCTGTCCATCTGTCTGTATCTATCTATCTATCTATCTATCTATCTACCTATCTGTCTGTCTGTATATCTATCTATCCACTTAATGTGTATGAGAGCATGTGCATACTGTATATGAAATCTGTCCCCAAAACAAACCAGCTATGTGACTCTAAGCAAGGCACATCATATACCAGTGTTATGGCAGTTCTCTTAATTGCAACTCTAAGTTACAGAGAATTTGTCAAATTATATTGCTGGAGGTAGTTCTCACGTCCAGGCTCTTTCCACTTTTTCTTTCTTTCCACTCTTTCCACCTTTAGAGAAGTATATTTGGGTGAATATATGTGTGTATGTATCTAATTATGTCCATAAATGAAAATAAATTACATATATACACACATGCATGCATATAAATATGCATGATCATTATGTTGCTAAGATTATACTGTAATTTGAATGATTTACCTTTGTGTGTATTCTATATGTCTATGCATTTATGTTTGAGTATATCTGAGGTCCAAATAGCCTGTACATTCTTGGGACTGAGCAAAAGAGCAGGAGAAACACTGCATGCATGAAATCAAGAGGCCTTAGCATTCATTTTGCCCAACTTTCTTCCATCCACCAATCCATTTAACAGAAAAAGAAACATACTCAAAGAGTCACCCAGGTAGTAAGTGGATGTTTTCAAATATGGTATTTTGACTCGAAGTCCAAACCTCTTCTCATTACCTTTGCCTGGGATTGTCTCCGGAAACATCTGTACTTTTCACTTTCATTATAATACCATATTCTTACTTTCATTCATTCATCTTCCTTCATGTACCACACGACCTTGACAATCTGTGGAATATTTTAAATTAATAAGTGTGTTAGGGGGAAAGGGAGGAGGGAAGCCAATGCATTTGTGTCATGCAATTTTTATAAAAGGATTAGTTGTACTGAGGATATGCAGCTGTTCTTTCCATAAGCCTGTTCAGAGCAATCTGCTGACAATGATGAGGTTTGGGTTGCATCAGATGAAATTGTAACATTCCCATTTCTTTGGCTTAAACAGATTTCATACCTCTTGCATTTTATAAGGAAATTTAGCAGTGGTAACCGAACAAAGTAGTGACTACAGCAATAAATTAAATACTCACTTCTTTAGTAAAGCCACAAAATTGAAAGGAACAGCAATAGGCCATCTAATCCAATCCCCTGCTTGGAGGATGAAGACATTCTCATTTCAGACCCAAAGGATCTTCTAGTAGCACGCTACTAGCTTGGTGTTCAAAAACGTATACCAGGAACTTTGGATATCAACCAGCTCACATCCTGAATTCTGAGACCCAGAAATGTTAAGTGACATGCCTAAGGTCACTAAGCATTAGGTCTGTTTTTTTTTTTTTTAATCCAAGCCCTCTGCCTCCTGATCCAGCACTTTCTGAACTGTAAGATTCATTCACTGTCTGATGATACGTCATGTCCTTCAGGTATCATCAAGGTTGTAATAGAAGGTTTTTACAATACCAATTTTTTTTTTTACAGAGTCACAAAAAGGTTGCAATTAGGCCATAGACCTCAGTAGTCATAAAAATGCTTTTGCTGAATGAGACTACAAGTTCAGACTCTGACTGTTTGAATGTATGGGAACAAGGTATGGGGAGAAACTTCAGTTGGAATTTCGGTTCTGCTAGATAACTTTGTTAGATCACAAATATACAAAGTATTGGTTATTTTGTTTTGTTTTGCTTTGATCTAATGATATTAAACTGCATGCTCTAATACTATCAGGTACTAATTACATTTTGTTTGATCCTACTATGAAATAGATACATTTTTTGTATCAGATTTGGTTTTTTTCAGAATCTACTTTGTTATAGCGGAGTTCCTGAAATGCTTTCTGTTCTCCCTTCCTAACATCTCTAGCTCTTTTCCACATTCAGTTTTATTGGGGAGCTTCTAAGGAGTATCCTTTCCTGATGGACTCATAATGGTAGCACTCTCCTCTTTCATTTGTGGGTGTGTGTTTGTTTGTATGTGTGCGTATATGTGATGACTATATACATATCCACATATAAATACATATATAAATTCTATAGGCATACATTGTGAGAGAGAGAGAGAGAGAGAGTGTGTGTGTGTGTGTGTATGTGTGTGTGTATCCTGGAAAACAAAAAAATTCACAGACAGATATATATATATATATATATATATATATATAGCCATGAAATTATAGAATATGAAAGGCAGGTAACAGAGGAATAACTACTTTAAGTAAGGTAAAAAAGTAGTCTCTTCTTTTTTTCCTGTTATGAAGTGTGAATAAATTCAATTTGATGCAGTTAAAGGATCAGCTATGCCCTTGCCCAAGTCAAAGTCTGGAGTCATTTTGTGAATCAAGTTAGAGGCTTAGGGACTTAAATTGTATTAAGGACCAGGGCAGGGACCAGAGATACCGCTCTTAGCAGGATGACTTCATGACAAGGGAAAGGTTGTCACAGTCTTGCAGTGCTGTAGTAGTGAGTTGCCTGGGCCAGGTATTCCTTTTCCTCTCTATTAGTATTCTAACTGTGAATCCACCCCGTCCGCAGATTCTTTGTGCAGTTTAAGGCAGTTTACCCTAGGTTTATGGGACATAATGGAGTTTAGATCCAAAGAATTTTGGCAAACTAGATGACCCAGCCAAATCTAATAAGTTGAAATTTAATAATGATAAATGTAAAGTTTCATCCATAGATTCAAGAAATCAATTTCACATGTATAAAATGGTGAAGGCTGCATGATCAGTCAGATGCTTGTTCAAAAAAAAAAAGAATCGATCTTTTAGTTTAATGCAAGTAAAATATTTATTATATGGCACCCCCCCCCCAAAAAAAAATAAGATGAGTAAACATAGACAGATTGAGAAAAGCATCAATGGAGGAAATCTCTACATCAGTGAAATCACAGATTCATATTAGTCAAGCTTCTGGATCATACTCCAACTGTAGTATTGTGTTCAGTTTTAGGTTCCAAATTTCAGAAATGATTAAAGGGTATTCAGGAGAGAACATCAAGGATGTTAAAGGGCTTCAAGCTAATGGTACATGAATATGATTTGGAGTAACTAGGAATACTTAGCTTAAAGAAGAGAGAGCTTAGTGGGAAGAGGAGAATATCATATCCATCTATAGGAACTGGAACAGTCAATAATGGAAGGTGGATTATATCTCTTTGGTTTACAAAATGAGTACCTGAATAATGGGGAATAGCCGGAGAGATACCTACAGATAAGATGGGATGAATTGAGAAGTAATGGATTTTCCTTTACTAAAAGTCTTTAAAAAATAATGGATAAGCCTTTTGCATGATAAGTTGTATTATAATTATTTGTTAAGGCATTGTTTTTTTCCTCTACTGTAAAGCAGAGATGTGTTTTACCCATAGTATTACAGAAAGTTTAAGAGTAATTGAACCCTGGTCTTTCACAGTCCAAACTCAATGTTTATTCTACTACTCCAAATTAATATGTCTATTGAGAAATGAAACTTGACAGTGCTTGAGCAGAATTGATTAACAATGGTTTTAACTGCTTAAAATCTCATATGTTAAAATGATCATGATATAAATGTAGGATCATCCTACTTTTCCTTCTCTTCTTCTTCCTGCTCCTTCTCCTCTTCCTCTTCCTAGTAAAGGAGGAGTTTCTGGTCATTTATAATTACTTGAAGCTTGAATATGGATGTGAGGAGAGAGAAGAAGGTCAGAGTGACTAAAAACCAGAAAAAAAAATATTAAAGGAAGAAGCATCTGGGAAAAAAAAAAAACTAAAGCAGCAGATAGTAAAATAATAAGATATGAGTTGTTAGAAATAAGGTGTTGGGGAAAGGTAAAATGCATATAAAATAATAGCTAAATCTGATCTAGTCAAAGGAGGAAAATATTGATTTATAGCAATATTTGTCTCCTATGTGACTTCAGATAATTCACTTCTTTCTTTCAAAACAATAAAATAATAGCTTACAGTTGTTGACTTCTAATGTCCCTTTTACCACTCCATTCTTTGATTTTCTCTTTATTACAGGTTGTGACATTTCTCTCAAGACCTTCTTTGGATCATAAATGAACTGGTAGTGCCTGGGGACTGAACAAATCCAAATCAAGTTATTGGCAAACAAAACAAAACAACTATTATAGAAGTATTTCTTCAGGTCTCCCAAATCCTCCAAGAGATAAGCTCAACCCTATTCAGATCCCCTGTTTAGGATGAATAGTAGTTGTGTCTATTTCATATCCCCAAATAAAAGACTTTCCAAGAAGACAGAACTGGAGCCAATAACTAGAACTTACATATTGAAGACTTATTTCAGTTTCATGTAAGAAAATCCAATCAAGCAATCAACCTACCCTTTAACTCACCTACAAACAAAAACTTTAAAACATTTTAGAGTATAGACGCCCAGGCTTCATATATAATAATTATATGATCCTAATTTTTTGGGTAGCTCTCTTAAGACAGTAATATATATCATTGGTAGAAAAAATTTCCTGTTGAGTAGTTCCTGATACCAATGAGATAATCAGTCTTGCCTCTAACTCTTGTGCCTTGTTCATAGTAGCTGTAACAAAAGAATTGTTGGAAAAAAATTGCAAAAAAATCATAATCAGTGTTTCTGTGAATAAACACCACCACCATTTTCTCCCTTTTGGAAGAGATGGAAAATGTACTTCTCTCTTAAGACCTTCATAACTTGCCACATCACTTGGTCATGATGACCTCTTTTTCCCACTGGTTAAGTTCCTCCTGGAATCTATAATTTTGAGGAAGGGTACAGGTTGGCTATTTTTCCTTTCCATTCTACCTCTGCTTCTGAATTTCTGGACTTTAACAACATTCAAAGGGAAGTACCTTCCTTGCTACCCCCAAACCCATATTTTCAGTTCCTTTTTGTGTATTGTCTTCCCTGATCAGAATATAAAATCCAAGGTGTATGATTGCTTGACTTTTCCCCCTGGTATTTGTATTCCTAGCATTTAGCACAGAACCTGGAACTTACTAAGTTTTAATGAATGCTTATTGCCTTGACTTCTATTTTTAAATTTTATGAACCATAAATTTGTCAAAAGGAAATCTTGGACTTTGTGGAGAATTTCACAGGCTTCTTCCCATCTTCTGAAGTTCTGGACCTCTTCACCTTCCTATTCTCAGAAAGACCCCAAAATGAAATTAAATGAATACACAGGGTGAGAACAGCATGTTCGTGCTTCTTCTTGGTGACTGTCTTCTGATTTGAGCCTTGCTTACAGCTTGAAGAGCTGTTGAAAGCTTGGTTTGGAGCAGTTCCCAGCATATGCTGATATAAATCTACATGTTTGTGGTGTGCTCTTCTTGAGTTCTGGGGGAAAAGTGTTAACATGAACAGAGTGGTTGGCTGGGAGCCCAGGATGAATTGAACTTGACCCTGTAGTCCCTACATCAGTGCCTTCATCTGCCATGCCGCACTCTAATGACACTTTAGAAGGTGAACTAGCTCATTGTCTCAACAAAAACCACCAGTTGTTTCCTGGATGGGATGGAATAGTCAATAAAAGGGTCTATTTAGGGTCATCTTCTTGGTCAGACTTGCCTTGCCTAGAATCTTTTTTGCCATGTGACTTAAGCAGCTTCTAGACACATAGACCATTGTCACAGCTTTGCTTGAACTGCCTGGTGATTTCAAACAATTGGGTAATGACTGGCAAATTCAGTAATATACTATTACTAATTTTAGTGCATCTGTGCCCTCCTGAAAAACACTCATTCTTTCCCAGTTGCCTTAATACTAAAGTTAAAACATGATAGGTGGGCATTAAAAGGCTAATCAACTAATATGTTTTCAATTATGGAAGAGGCCTCCAAAACTATATGGTCTAAATGGTGCCAGAGCAGATAAGTTGACATCTTCAAAAAGTTGTCATTCAATCTTTTAAAAGGCTTGAAGTGAGAGGGATCCCACTACTTCAGCTACTGCATGTTTCATTTTAAAATAGCACTTTTGAGAAGTTTGTTTTTGTCTTTTCCACTAAACCAATTCTAAATGTGTCTGTTTCTAACCTCCATCCATTGTTCTTAATGCTGCTTTCTGGTACCATACAGAAGATCTCTCTTTAGCATGTAGTCTGTTCATATCTTCAAAGATTAATATGTGTTTTTTCTAGTTCTTCCCTTCTCTAGATTAATCACCCCCATGGTCTTCAAACAAGGCCAACCTACAAGAAATGTACTCTGGTCTTCTCATATTCATCACCCTTTCCTGGAGACACTCCCATTGATCAAAGCCTTTCTGAAAAGATGACTTCTATTACTCAAAATCATTCTCTTCAGTCAATCTGATAAGTATAGCTGCATTATCATCTCCTTTATTCTGGACTCTAACTCTCTTAACAGAATCTAAGACTACTTTGTTTTGGCTCCCAAATTTCACATTCATATTGATTCTTCAAAGGTTTTTTTTGTTTGTTTTCCTTTTAGAATAAAGTTTTCTAATCAGCTATCTCCAATACCGCACTTTTGAAGATGTATTTTTGAACACAAATATAAAGTTTTCTATTCATCATTATTAATTTCACCTTATTTGATTTAACCTATTAGTCTAGCCAGAAATGTTAACTCTTGTCAACCAAAAAGCTAGAGATGGACTTGCCAGTTTTACATCATTTGCAAAATTGGTAAGCATACAATTTTTCAAGTCTCTGATAAAAATCTTAAACATCAGCAAGCCAATCAAATCATCAAGTACTGAACAATCCCTGGGGATGTTTTGTTTAGCTTTGGTATTCCTGCTTTGGGGCAATAGGCAGCTAAATTGAGGATATTACTAATTTAAGTGAATGTGTTTGGTTATTGACCTTCCACATTTGTGCACTACAACTTGTAGGATTTTAATACTGTAGAGAAATAAAGAATTATATGCATAGAATAAAATATCAAATGGTTAAAAAAGCATTATGGTCAAATGAAGTCAAATCAACAGGCATTTATTTAATGCTTGTACTAAGGTCTACTAGATGGTTCAGTGAATAAAGAGTGAAGCCTGAAGATGTGAGTTCTTGAGTTCAAATCTAACTTCACACAGTACTAGTTGTGACCCCAGACAATCCACTCAACTCCAATTGACTAGTCCATACCCATCTTCTGCCTTGGACTTGATATGGAGTATCAATTCTAAGGGAGAAAGTAAGGGTTAAAGAAAAATATTTATACAAAGCACTGAGGGACACAAAGGCAAAAAATGGGGCATATAAATTCATTGATCAGATTATATTACCTTGAGTTTCTGAATGTTTTAGTAGATTTCAGATTCAAAGTGACTAAATAATACTATATGAAAGTGGAGGGAAAAGGCTAACGTACCCTTAGGATTATTAAGGGAAGCACTGTTCCCAGAACTGGGTTGGGATGCAAAATTCACATGCATTTTCTTAACATTTCACTGAACTGATCAATCCACATGAAATCTCAGATTAGCTGGAGAATAGCCAGAAAAGGTAAAAAAAATGGTGAAGGTCTTCAAGATTATACTCAATTATGAGAAGTTGAAAGAATAGGAACTATTTAGAATAGAGAAGAGAAGACATGGAGGGGAACAGCAGTCAATAACATGACAACTATCTTTGTAAAATTATTTCACGGTCTGTCAAGTAGATAAGTGATTATACTTGTTCTGTGTAGACTGCTGGATGTTTCAAAGAGCTAGATTATGATCTGAGGTAATGAAAGTGGTTCTAATCATTAGTTAGTTGTAAGTGGAATAGGAACTGGCTCTTTTTTATTACAAATCTTCAAGCAAAGATTGGCTGACCCTTTTATGTGTCTTAAAAAAGTGTGGGTTTGTGTATGCATTGCACAAGATCACTTTCAACTATGACTTTCTATGATTTTCTAACTTTCCAAAAGACACTGAAATTTATTGGGATATGAAAGTTTCCTCATCTCAAAATGCTACATTTATAGAAGGGAACCTGAATACAAAGGCTTGTTGGAGCAGAAAAGAGTTAACCAATACTATACCCAGAGGCTTGTGAGAAGAACTAGATGGGTGAAGGAACTGATGTACAGTCTATCATACTTAGTTTGTCAAACTATATTTGAAATTTAAGTATATTATAGCTTGTCAAAGATTAAAACAGGTTGGAAATGACCATATCTCAGAATGATATATATTTTATTTTCTCTATATCTTTTATTTTGATGTTAATAAGTCATGTCTAAGTTAATTGTCTGTGAACATAAGCTCTGTTTCTTTCTGTCAGAATCTAAAGACACTTCAAATATAGGCACCTGAAGATGGACACAAAAGAGCAAGAAGATCCTTAAAGACTAATATCAGAAGTACTAAAAACAGAACAAGCTATGATGAAAAGTATTCTAGGGATAACAAAAAAGGTACCATATTTTTTGGATTTATTTTTAAGATAAATTGGGGAAAAGAAAAGGATCAAAGAATGGATGGGAATTCTAGCAGTAATGGATGGATGATGATAACAGATACAGATGAAAAGGATAGATTAAGAGATAGATAAAAGTTGCAAAGATAGATAAGGATTAGAAAGAAATTAAAAAAAAAAAAACTTCCCAAAAGATCACTCTGAAAGTAGAATGAGCTGCCAGAAAAGGAGATGAGTTTATCATCAAAGTAAATTTTCAAAAGGCCTGGATGTCTATGTTTTAGTTATATTCTAGATCAAGTTATTGATCAAACTCAAATGTGATAACATGGTCTCCAAAGTCTTTTCCAATTTAGAGATTATATGATTCTGTGGGGATAGAGGGGAATCATATGATAGCTAGCATTCAATTTCTCAGCCTCTCCTACCCAGCTGGATTGGTTCTGGGATGTCAAAAACATGATCTAATAGGAAGCTTCTGCTCAAAACTTTTTTTTGGTCTTGTCAGGAATTGTAACCCATGGCAATAATTTTGAGAACCTTGAAATATCCTCACAAAGGCACAAAAGAAAAATATCAGTGGGCATGGAGAAAAATGCAGGTGCTAGAGTTGGAAGATAATTGTTTTTCTTGGTCACAAAGATAAGAACTAGGAGCAAAGGAAGATTCAAACAGCCAAATTTTATTTTAATGTAATGAAATGACCCTAATAATTGGTTATTTTTAAGTGAAATGGGTTGAGTTAGGGTGTAACAGACTCATCTTTACTAAAAGTATTCAGATAAAGGTTCCATGACCCCTTGTTGAGTATCATAAAAAAGAGGAATGCAGGAACATAGAATGCAAGTAAACAGAGCATTAGAGATGGAAAGGACCTTAAGAGTCATTGAGAGAAACTTCATTTTCCAGATCTGGAAAGTGAGGCTCTGGGGAATTAAATGATTCATCTAATATCATGCACGGATAGTCAAAGGACAAAGTTGGGCCTAGATCCTACATTTGCTGAATACAATCCAGTGATTCCTTGATTTCTCTCTCTCTGTCTCTCTCTCTCTCTCTCCCTCTCTCAACATAGTTTTACTCCTTTGCTCTGAATACACAAGAATGTTTGAGAGATAAGTGAAAATAGAGCAAGGCTCTCTAGTTTCCATTAAAATCTGCCACTGAATGAAAGCATCAGCTGCACCAGATTGGGTAGGCTAAGCCTGTCATCTTTAGCCCAGTGAATTCAAACCTGGCCAAGAAGTACACCCTGTGAATAGTGGTGACTCAGCTCCAACAGGTGCCTGATGGCTGAGCCAACCACACAGGCTGTTCCATTGGACTGAAGCAACAGTGCATTCCTGAAGGCATGCAAATGGGTAGTAATGAATGGGACCTCTGTCTATCTTTTAAAAAATGGCAGAAGTTGGGGGAAGGGAGTGACAGGGTGGAAGGAAAGAGTGTGAAAGGAAATCTTAGATATATCCAGGAATAGCCTCAATGCCCCAAAAGATAAAGCAATTAAAGCTAAGTGGAGCATTCCTCTTATTAGGGCCAAACCATGTCATTCATCATTTATGTAGTACTCTCAAACCTAGTCATGATATAGTAAAAATAATTATTTCTAGATATATAGTGCTGTTAATTAAAATAAAATTCATTTCCAAGTTTCATGATTCCATTTTCTTGTCATAGGAAGCAAGAATACTGAATACACTGCATAGATTAGAAAACCAAGGTTCATAAGAATTAATTTGTGCTCTCGTGCCTACCTGTGAAACTAGTAGCAAAGGTGGACTATAAACCCAGATCTCCTCATCCAAACTTTAGGCTATTATAATCTGTTTTGCTGCTCATGTGTAACATATTTACAACTCTGAAGTCTTCAGGGTGTGCAGTATGCTATTCTGCTTTAAACAGAGCCAGAAGATAATTAATTTGATGAGTAGTTTGTTGAGGAACAGGTCTGAGATAGCCCAGAAGACATGAGACAAGTGTCCAATGTCTTATTCGGTGGCTTGCATTTTCCCAATGGAGTTAATATCTCAGAAATCAGCTTGATAACTTGGTAACTTGACAATTCATTAGCCTTGTTCTGTGGGGATTCTCAAACCCTGAAGCACCATAAGCATTCCAGTTTCCACAATCTGCCTCATGCCATTAACATCACAAGGTAATACATCTTTTATTTTCTTTAAGTTCACCGGTGTTGTAAAGGCTCCTACCATTCATGGGACTGCAAAGTGGTGTCTCTTAGACTGTGGGCTCCTTGAGAGCAAACTGCCTTTCTTTAGATCCTTAGTACTGAGCACAGTGACAGTAACTGAAGCTTAATCAATGATCATTGACTGACTGATTCACTCTGGATACAGTGCTGGACTTGGAGTCCAAATCTGGCATCAACACGTTCTGGTTCTGTGACTTGAATGAGCCATTTTTAGCCTTGGTTTCCTCTTCTGCAAGCACTGAACTTAGCGTATGACACATACTTGACAGATGCTTCTATTTGCTGATGTTATTGAAGAAATCCATGATGAAAAATTAAATAATTTTGATGATGACTGAGATGAGAAGATAGTCATCAATGAGAGCTGGAAGTATCTGTAAAAATCAGCAAGTTCAACTTATTTCTTATTTTAAATGCAGATATTCTTTTCTCACATGATCTGTCTTTTCTCTAGTACCTTCCCCAGACTCGGCATTCACTGGGAGAAAATATGATCACTTTATCTCATGTTCAAGCACAATGGTTTTTAGCAGCATTCCTTAAAGCACTGGTGAATTAATAGAAAAATAATTTTCCCTTTTCATGGTGATATAGAATCAATCAGTCAAATAGTGTTTATTAAATATGTACTGTAAGCTCAATATAGTACTCAGTAATAGTTTTAAGGTTCTTTTTTGATTATTAATAACTAATAATAGCTAACATCTTATAGGACCTACTGTGAATGTAGTAAGCAGAGTAAAATTTTTATTTCATCTGATCTTTATAACCCTGAGAGGTAGACTCTAATATTATTCTCATTTTCTAGATGATAAGACTGAGGCAGAGAGCAGTTAAGTAACTTTTCCTGTGTCACAGAGCTAGAAAGATCTGAGGTTGTAATTGAACTCAGACCTTCCTATCTCAAGTCATCTCACTCTAGTCACTGAAGCATCTAATTGTCACTGATTGTCACAGGTCTGTGAGATTAAGTACTGCAATGATTAATTTTGTAGTTATTTCACATATGAGGAAACTGAGTCTGAGAGAAACTAAGGTGCTTTCCCAAACTAACACAGATAGTAAGTGTCTGAGGTCACATTCAAACCCAACTCTCACTGACAAAAAAAATCATAGAATATATTCTATAATGTCTACTATAGTGCATAGTGTCCCTGTTTTTGCATACTTTATCCTTTGGAACTCAATCCACTCAATCCATTACAAAGATAGGGTACTTAGAATTGGATAATGGTACCTGATCTGAGTGTTATATTTCATTTTAAATAATAATTTTTTTAAACCCTTACCTTCCATCTTGGAGTCAATACTGTGTATTGGCTCCAAGGCAGAAGAGTGGTAAGGGCTAGGCAATGGGGGTCAAATGACTTGCCCAGGGTCACACAGCTGGGAAGTGGCTGAAGCCAGATGTGAACCTAGGACCTCCCGTCTCTAGGACTGGTTCTCAATCCACTGTGCTACCCAGCTGCCCCCTTAAATAATAATTTAAATAATTTTATTGTGTCTTTTTACATCACCAATTTTTTTTTGCAGTTTCCCAAACCATTGCCACTTTGAGGGCCAGCCCATGAAAAAAGAAATTACCTTTTTTTTACTTAAGGAATGAAAAATAAGTAAAATTGATGAATATATTGACTAAATTTTAAAATGAATACAATGTAGCACTCATAGATTTGCCTCTATAAAAATGAGGGATGGAAGTGTCTTCTCATATCTCCTCTTTGTGGCTATGATTCATCATGATAATTTTGCAACATTCATTTATAAAAACTTTTTGTAGCTTTTCTTTTAGTATATATCATTTTAGTCATTGTGTATATACTTATTTTTTCTCTGCTTATTTCATTCTGCATCAGTATGTAAATCTTCCCATACTTTTCTATATTCAATATATTTATCTTTTCTTACAGCACAATGTTATGATTAAAATTCTCTGGAGGCTGCATATTAATTTATAATTATTTGTTAGTAAAAGTTAGAAAGAAAGAGAAAATAATATCATCATTTGGCCACACCTAATAAATCTGAGTTTGCCACACTGTCTCCTTTCACCAGTCAAAAACTGTGCCAGTAAGAGCCTCCAGCAACAGTGTGCCAAGAGCTGAAAGCCCAACAAGAGAAAACTCTTGCTTCCTCAGTCCCCTTTCTTATTAAGCCATATTCAATATATGGACATATGGACCATATGGACAGATTTAATCTCAGTCCAGATCAGTGTCCCATCTTCCAGAAGCCAGGAGTCACACAGGAGTAAAGCCAATGTCTGTTAGGGCACTAGGGAGCCACATGGCCTCCAGTCAAAGGATGGGGCTGAAACTGGCCAAAATGGTTTTAAAACAGAATAAGGGTTGTGATTTAAATTAAATTCACATGATAATATTCCATTACATTTATGTACCACAATTTGTTTGGCTCAAATAATGGATATCTACTGTGTTTCCAATTATTTGCTCTCACAAAAAAATGCTGTTATAAATATTTATGTTCATATAGGAATTTTCTTCTTATTAATGGCCTCCTTTAAATATAAGCTTAGCATTAGGTCAAAGTATATGTATATTTTAGTAATATTATTTTCATGATTCCAAATTGTTGTCCAAAATGATTATATTAATTCATAGCTCTACTGGTAATACAACAGTCCATCCAACTTTAATTATTGCTATCTTTTGTCATCTTTGTTAATTTGCTAAATGTGAAGTGAAATTTTAGCATCATTTTGACTTGAGAATGGGAGCACTCAGACCTATGGTTGATAATAGGTGGTGATTTGTTCTGAGAATTAAATTTGTATCTTTTGTGGGCACTTTTTAATCAGTGACAGTAACATCACTTTCTCATTGCGGAGATTATTGAGTTCCTCTTTTTAAAAAAAATGACCTATTCATGTTAATATAAAAGAAGAGAATACCACAGAATTTCAAAGTGGGAAAGGAACCTCAGAGGCCATCTTGACAAATGGATATTTAAGCTGGAATCTCTTTATCTGGCCCCAGCTTAATGGTCTCTAGTGCTAAATATGAGACTGCTTCCTGGAATCCTCATTCCATCATGAGTTCCACGAGTATAGGGATGGTCTTACTTAGCCTAATGATAATGATGATAATCATAATAGTTAACATTTATATAGTGCTTATTATGTGCCAGGCACTGTGCTAAGTGCTTTACAATGATTTCATTTGATTCTTAAAAAATATGAATGGTAAGTGGTATTATTATCTTTATTTTATAGATGAGGAAACTGAGGCAAAGAGAGATCAAATGACTTGTATAGAGTCACATAGCTTAAATGTGTCAGAGGTCTCATGAATTTAGGTCTTTCTGACTCAAGAACAGTCACTCCATCCATCGACCTTTGTATTGTCCATATTATTATGAGATTAATAAATGATACTGAGGAAAATTCTAATTATTAGAGAATTTACTTTTATTTGAACATGCTCTATCTAGAACCATCAAACAGGTGCAATCTAAGTGAAATAATGTTGCTATTTTCATAATATTTAGAGAGGAAAGGAACTCAAAAGGTCTTCTAGCTATACCCTTTCATCCTACAGAAACAGAGGCTCACTGAAGAGAAATGACTTCTTCATGCATCCTTTGCTTTATTCCTTTTTCCTTCTCTTGAGTAGGATATATATGTATATACATAAAACTGAACATATAAGGGATAAATTATGCAAGAAAGATAAAATGTAATAATCAATAAAAAGATAGAGCTTGTTCCACATGGCGTTCCTTATCCAACTGCTTTCAATTCCAATTTCTTCATTATGACTGAACCCAGAGGAACAGATCAATCTGGTGGCAAGATGACTAGATGGAATCAATTGGTTTTGGTTCAAGTGACTGTTTGATGATTGGTCTATGAATGAACCAGGGGAATCATCATATAACCCTGACAAGAGAAGCTTTATTTGGGATTATGATAGCATGTAGTCATTATTCCAATAACTGGTTCAAGTTGTGTTCAATATTAAGGAGTAAATCACAAGTCAATATACAAATAAAAATTCAGGAACTATCAGATACTCCTTCTACTAAAGTTCTCTCCTAACGCCTCATAGAACATGAAGTTTGATAGTTCTAAGCTCTCAAAAAACAGCAACAGGAGTTAAAATTCTGGGAGGCCCTACTAAGAGGAAAACATACAAATGCAGGATTGGTGATATTCCATATGTCTATAGTATGAGGACCAGCTTACTTAAAGTCAGAGAGTCTTCACCAGGTTGACCACAAGTTGATACATTCTTCAGCATCTCATGGTAAAGTGAATAGAATACTGGGTCTAAAGTGAGGAAGACCATTGTTCAAATATGACCTCATCTATTTACTAGCTGTAGGATCTTGAGCAAGTCATTTAACCCATTTTGCCTCATATTCCTCGAGTATAAAAGGAGAATAGCACTAGCGCTTATCTCCCAGTGTTGTTTTAAAAATAACAAATGAGACAATAGTTATTAAAGGTGCTTATTCCAGTGTCTGGAACATAATAGGTACTACATTGATGCTCATTTCCTTCCCTTCTTATAGAAACCTTTTCAAGACCATCTACTAAGCTGTTGGAGAGTTTTGACCTATATTAGTAGAAGAACTGGCTACATCAATAAAATCATACATCCAGTCGCATTCTAGAGTCAACACAAAGATCACACTGTAATAGTTAAAGGGATTGTAGAGGATTGAAGAAGTACAGGGCATAAGGAAGGTTTTGTAATAGGAAATGGAGGAATTGAAGGGATAGAGTGAATATGGATGCTGGTGAGGTTAAAAGAGAGAGATACCCCCTGCTGAGAGGCTATCTTTGAAAAATGGGGTTCCTGAGAAATGGGCCACCTATGATAGCCTGAGGGGATGTTTTCTCTATTGATTGATGTTGACAATGCCCCAGACACAGACCTCCCTGAGGGACAAGCCTCCCCCAAACCAAGGTGGCCCAGCAGGGATTCGATAAGGACAATTTATGGTTGAATGGCTGTCCTTAGGTTCAGATCCCTCTATGTCCCCTGAAATGATAGTCTTCTCATCTCACTGTGGGCTATATAACTCAAGATGAATTTAATAACAAGTTTGGATTGGGAAGATGTTGGGTAAGAGGGAATTGGGATTTCCCTAGATTGGATTTGAGTCTCTCTCAGCTTTTGAGCTGAGGCCAGGCCTCACAGGCCGTTGGAGGGTTTCTTTTATTCCTGTATATGCTAATTTATGCTATTTTTCTTAAGTTTAAAGTCTTTAACAGTAGACAGAAAGAGGAAGAAAAGGTTCTGAACTTCAGAGCTGGTTGGACCCGTCTCTTTGGGCCGACTCCCCTGCCTTACAGTTCAAAACACTCCCCTTAAATCCTTTTGTTCAATGACAGGATCACAGGAATCCAGGTAGAGCACACAGTTGGGGAAATCCAGGAATAGAGGTACTTCTATCCAGACACAGGGAGAGAGTGCTCCTTCCTGTCCAAGGGCCAGGAAAGAGAGTTCTTTGAGAGCAACTGTCACCCTTCAAGTCCCCTCCCTCTACCAACTGAATTTGCTGTTCATCAATTTCACTAATCTTCCAACTGCTGTTTGCTCCACCACAGTGGCAGAAAGTCCAGAGCTTAATTCAGTTTTCCTTTCCACAATACCATCTCATCATACTGTGAAGACAAGAAACTTGCTCAGGTAAAAACAACACAACAAATAGTTATAGACTAATTCATACTGAAAAGGGGTCCTTGAGCATATAAGATAATAGAATCATATGACCTCTTATTTAAAGATTGAATGGATCTTAGAGATTATCTAACCAGACCCTTTCATTTTACACATAAGAAAACTCAAGGGGGCAGCTGGGTGGCTCAGTGGATTAAGAGCCAGGCCTAGAGATGGGTATTCTGAGTTCAAATCTGGCCTCAGACACTTCCTAGCAGGAGACCCTGGGCAAGTCACTTAACCCTCATTGCCTGGCCCTTACTGCTTTTCTGCCTTTAAACTAATACACAGTATTGATTCTAAGAGAGAAAGTAAAGGCTTAAAAAAAAAGAAAAAGAAAACTCAAGACAAGAAAAATGAAGGTACTTGCTCAAGGTGACAGAATTAGCAAACAGATTCATGTTTTGAATTTTTGTTTTCAAATTCTATACTCCTCCATTATCTTATACTGCCTTCTTCCTCATTATATCATTTGGATCAGAAGTATATATTGGTAGAATTGATGAATGTAGAGAAAATGGTCCAAAACCTTTGAAACAAATCAAGCAAAAGTCACATACAAGTTATGGTAGATGTTTATCTGGTGTTATTTGACTCACAAATATAATAGAAATATAGGGAACTGCAAAAGGTTGAATCAACTCATTTTAAGTTGATTCATTCATTAACATGTCTTAAATTCAGTCTAAAAAGTCTTTTATTTTGAAGTTTCTAGAAAAAAATTTATTCTATAGTCTTCTTCAATAAAAGGCAGACAGTCCCATAGAAAATATTTAAGATGAAGAAAACAAGTTATGACTCTTATTTGAAAGATGAGTAAATAGTATTAACTTGGTATTTATGTGATTCTTTAACTCAAACAACTTTACATATAGGTTCTTATCTGAACAACCCTGTGAGATATTTGTTAGAGGTATTTCCATCACCATTTTATAGATGAGAAATTTGAAATGTTTAAGAAGTTAAGCAAATAGGGACTCATGAAGAAAATAGGCTGTGGAGGTGACAGTCTGAATGCATATTGAAGCTTATCATTGTTCACTTTATTTCCTCTATGAATTTTTCTCTAGTGTCAGCAATATATATCTTGCTTCCCACCATGACAAATATGAAAATTCTATGATAACACATACACAATCTATGTCATATTACATTCTTTCTTAAGAAGGGGTGAAGTGGGGGGGGGGGAGGAAGAGAGAGAACATAGATGGCAAAATACCAGAAAATGATCATTAAAGATTTTATCAACGTAATCTAAACAAAAATTTTACAAGAAGTTAAATGGCTTCATTATAGTCACAGTGAATAAATATCAAAGGTAGGAATTGACCCAAAGACTTGCAGATTTAAAGTTCAATTCTGTCCAATATACCTGGCTGTCCTTTGAACTGATGATAAAACTTAATATTAGAAAGTTAAAAATTGAGTAAACCATTTATTAAGCACTAAATATGTGCAAAGGGCTTTGCTAAATGCTAAGAATCGAAATAAGACAACCATGCTCTCAAGGAGCTCAGATTTCAGAGGAGGATAATCATATATGGTAAGTTACAGTTGCAATACTAAGCTGAAGACCATATCTATAAAACCATTCTATATATACTAGGTCTGGATCAAGAATAAAGTAAAAATGAAGATGGGAAATAATATATATATACCTATCAAAGATCACATAGGAAGTTAGTGAAAGACTCAGAAACTGGTCAGTTCTTCCAACTACTATTCTCAGATTCTTTTACAAAAAAACAAATGTTTAAAAAATTATAGAGTAAAAAGCCCAGATTTGCTTTTAAGACAAATTTACTAGCAAGATTTGAATTAAAATATAACCTATTAGTTCCCACGCAGTCTGTACCCTAAAAGACTCTGCTTTAAATTACAAGGCCTTTAAAATGGTAATTTTAAGTATCTGGTTTGCTTGCCTTAACCCAGTTCAAAAATTGGGAACATGTGAAGTTACCTCAGGCCTGGATATTCAATTGGTAAACATGCTAACAGACCCCAAAGGGACTATTTACATATAATAAAACCTTTATTTGGGATAGAAAAATATAACAAAGAAATAGAAACTCTATCAGTCATATGCTCAAATGTGTCCAGTATCTTTCTCCTCTCCCATTCCTTGCCCCATTCCATTTGCACTAGACCTCTCTGGACATAAATTTTCCAAATATTCATAATTCTAACAAGTGTCTTTCCTAAAACTAAAGCATAATCTTTCTGTAGTTTCAGTCAGTTTTTTTCTCAATCAGTTCTTATTCTTTGTGATTCCGTTTGGGTTTCTTTCTGGGCAAATATATTAGAGTGGCTTGCCATTTTCATCTCCAGATCATTTTATGGATCAGGAAACTAAGGCAAACAGGATTAAGTGACTTGCCTAAGATCACACAACTAGTAAGTATCTGAAGTCAGAGTTGAACTCAAGAAGATGAGTCTTCCTGACTCTAGGTCTGGTACTCTTAAACACTGTGCTACTCTAATAGTAGTAACGGTATGCCTTTTGAACGAGTCCTGAGACTGATGACTTTAATTTACATCCTAGTCAGCATCCAGGAGCTTATACTTCCCCCACTTAATGCCATGTGCATCTCTTTCCACATGGCCTTTACTCATTGTCTCAATATATGTTAGAGGCAAAAAGGAGAAAATAAGTCTCAGAGAGATTAAATGACTTGCCCAAGATCATATAGCTAGTGAATATCTGAGACAGGATTGAAACTTAAGTCTTTCTAATTCCAAGAAAACAACTGGGACACTGGGGTGAGAAGAGAGCACAATCAGCAAGATTACAGCAAGGAATAAAGAGCAAGCCACACACCCCTTCCCCTCATCTGTTGCCTCAGGTTAAAAACCTAAGTCTAAGCTAATATGCAGATCCGGAGATCCTGCCTGGGCAAACAGTGGTCTAAGCCAACCCTCACACCTTGAAATTTCAAACCTGTAGAGTAGTCCAGAATCCCAGCCCCGGATAGTCTGTGCTAAAATGAGCTGATCTGCATGGGCCCAGAGAAAAGCCAGGAGCCTCATTCTTGGCTTGGGATAAGGATATAAATCCCAGTTTGGGGTGGTTTGTGGATTGGAATTGGGTCTGGATCTTTTTGCAGAGGGCTCAGGGTGAAGCTCTAGGACAGGGCAATTAACTCTGTGCCCAATTAGATCAAATACACAATGAGACCAAAAAAGCTAACATCTAAGCCTAAGGCTAGAATGTGAGTCATTCCTGACTTAACTAAGCTCAGAGTAAGACCAAAAGCTAACAACCAAGCCTGAGGAAAGTCTTTAAGCTATCAGCTTCTCAAAAGTTAATTGAATCAGTAGTGGGAGGTGACTCTTATAGCTCTTAGTCCTCAGGCCATCATGCCATATTGGAAGAGGGTACCCTAACTTCTTAGAAAACAGAGTCTACCTATAAAGAGGTAGGGAAAATGAGCAAACAACAAAAAAAGTACCTTACTCTAAAGGATTTTTATGGAGACAAAAAGCAAGGTACAGACACAAAAGGGGACAGTGAAAGCAGAACAAATACACACAAAGTCCAAAAGAAAAATATGGATTGGACACAGAGTCTGGAAGAGCTCAAAAAAGGCTTTAAAAACAACTAAGAGAGGCAGAGGAAAAGTGGGGAGGAGAAATGAAAGCAATGCAAGAAGAAATAAAAAAGGGGAACCAAAAGCTAATGGAGGAAAATTAGGCTTTAAAAATTAGCATTGAGCAACTAGAAACTAATGATTTCATGAGAAATTAAGAAACAATAAAACAAAACCAAAAGAATGGGAAAAATAGAAGAAAACATAAAATATCTTATTTTTAAAAAATGACCAGGAAAATAGATTCAGGAGAAACAATTTAAAAATTATTGGACTACCTGAAAAAAGGTAGTCCAATGGTTAATAAAAAGACTTGGGCATGATAACACAAGAAATTATCAAATAAAACTGTTCAAAGATCCTTAAATAAGAAAATAAAATTGAAACTGAAAGAATTCACAAAAGACAACTTCTAGGAATATAATAGCTAAATTCAAGAGCCCCTAAGTCAAGGAAAAATACTACAAACAGCCAGAAAGAAACAATTCAAATACCATGGAGCTACAATCAAGATCACACAGGATCAAGTGGCTTCTACATTAAAGGAACATGAAAGGATCCAAAGGCATAGAATATGATATTCAAGAAAGTGAAAGATCTATGATTACAATCCAGAGTCATCTATCCAGAAACACTTAGTATATTTTTTTCAGGGGGGGAAATGGACATTCAATATGATAGAAGATTTCCAAACATTCCTGAAGAATAAACCAGACCTAAACAAAAAATTTAAGTCTAGGCCATATATCTCTAAATCTAATGATCTTTCAATGCCATTTTTCCAAATTGAGAAAGAGTAGTATCAAGAGATTTTGGTTTTGTTTTTTATTTTTGTTTTTATTTTTTGAGGATATCCTACACAAAAATTCTGGACATAAATCTTATTTGAAGATTCTGTTTTTAGAATGGTTTTCTTTAGGCACCATGACTATCTAATTCCCTATCTTCACACAAAGGGACAATTGAAAGAAACAATAGAAAATGAATTTGGTTACAATATTAGTAGATAGTTGGTCAGTTGTTTCAGTTTGTATGCAGTTCCTCATCATCCTACTTGGGGTTATCAATGGCAAATGGCAAATTACTCCAGTTAGTAAGTATTTAAGGCAATGTCTGAATTTAGAAAGATTAGTCTTTCTGACACCAGATTCATTATCCTATCTACTCTGCCACCTAGCTGTCCTATTTACATATGAGAAAATTGAAATCCAGGGAAAATTGTCATGCATCTCTTCCTCCACTAGCATTTATATAGTACTTTAAGGTTTGCAAAAGCAATTTACAAAATATTATCACATTTGATCCTCACATCAATCTTAGAAAGGTACTATTATTATTGTTATTATTCCAATTTTGCATTTGAGGAAATGGAGATAGGTATTAAATGAATTGCACAAGGTCATTCAATAAATATCTGAAACTTGATTTGAACTCAAGCCTTTTTGACTCCAAGTTCAGTACTCTGTTTACTTCCTACCTAATTTGTCCAGTTATAGAAAAACTGATTCAAAACCAGATCTTACTAAAAACCCAATGGCTTATTGGAGGCCATGGCTGAGAAACCTCTTTGGCCCTATTTTCATGGCTAAAACATTGTCTTTTAGTGGCCCCAAAGACATAATTACTTAACTAAGTTTGTGACAATAGCCATTTCCTCCCTCTATAAGGCTCATTTTTCTCAAGGTTTCTAGCTGATTCTCTGTTTGGTAATTAGAAAATTTGTTATCAGCAAAAGTTCCAATATGCAAAATCTTTCTTCCCCTTGTGCCTCTTTACCCTTCAAATGCTCATTTTCAGTTTGGGTTGGGAAAAAAAACCACAAATATATAGTTCGGGATAATAACTTTTGTTTAATTGATCAGAAAGTTGAGGAGGTGACTTTAGGGAATTGGATTCTACCTGGAGTTTTAGTAAGGTATGTGTACTCTGATGTGTTACCCTTTTCTCAAACAATTCTAGCCCCATTCTCTGATCCATTCTCTGAGGAAAGAAACTTTGCCATTCTGTCTTCTTACTCTAATAGCATAATGGTTTCAACATTTCTGCTCTCTAGTACTTATGATTATACATGTTGATTGGTTTTGTTAACAATGTTGGCCACTGCCCTCTGGGAACATGTCCCTAAAATGCATTTGAAGCACTAATGACTCTGGATGAACATCTAATTACTGAATTCAGAAACAGATTAAGAGATGTGTTCTGTGCTTTCAGTAGTAAAGCTGATCAATTTCCTTTAAAATAATGGAGAGAATAGGATATTGTAGGCAGGTAGGTGGTGTAGTGGATAGAGCTCCAGGCCTAGAGTCAGGACAATCCCATTCAAATCTGCCCTCAGATACATACTAGCTATGTGACCCTGCACAAGTCACTTCACCCTGTTTGCCTCAGTTTCCTTGTCTGTAAAATGAACTTGAGAAGGAAATGGCAAACCACTCCAGTATCTTTACCAAGAAAAGCCTGAATGGGGTAAGTTGGATATGACTGAAATGACTGAACAACAACAAAATGAGATATTGTAGAAAGAACATGGAAATGTCATTCTGGATAATTATGTTTGAATCCTGGTGCTATCACCAATAGGCCATGAAATTGTGGGTAAGTTGCATCCTTCTTGAGATTATATTTTCATCAGGACTCAAAAGATTTGGACATATGGAGAGCTCTTAACCATGTGAGTGTATGCTCATGTGTGTGTGTGTGAGATGGGCCAATTTGGTAACCTGGCAAAGCTTATGGACCCTTTCACAGAATGTTTATAAATGCAAATAGATAGATAGGTAGATAGGTAGATAGATAGATAGATAGATAGATAGATAGATAGATAGATAGATATAGGATTACAAAGGAATCCAATTATGTTAGGATACTTAATTTTTTTAAATTACTGATTATAGATTAAGAACCCTGAAATATATTATTTAAATTGACTCCTTTATTGATAATATAGAATCATAATGAACTTGGGGGGAGAACAACCCTGAATTTACAATCTAAAGAAGTGGATTTGAATTTTAACTCTGATAATTGTTACCCATCATCTTGGAAAAGTCACTTCAGTCTTTCTAGACTTCTGTTTATTCATCTGTAAAATAAAGGAATTGAACTAAATGATCTTTAAGTTACTTTAAGCTATAAAATATGACTATAGAATCAATTATTTAGATTTAAAAAGGACCTGAGAGGCCCTTCAGTTCAATCCCTTCATTTATAGAGATGAAGAATTGGCCCTTCAGGGAGTTTAAGGGATTTTTTTTTAGGGTCCTACAGATTTTTCTAATAAGACAATCTTATAAAAGGTATTTTGAAAGAGTTGAGAATAATTTATTCCAAGAACCATGAAGTAAGCTGAAGCAGGTACTGTGGAAGTCTGGCTCAGACATGGAGGACACCAAGGTCATTCATTGCCTCCCAATCCACTGGTAGTCATCTTGGCTTTTGTCCTACTACTTGATTTTGATGACTCTGGAAGAGAGTGAAGCTGATGCTTTTGTGCAACTCTGCCTCACTTAAATACAATTTACTTCCAAGTTAAGACATCACCCAGTGACATCATTAGTCCTCTTTGAAAATCAAAGACAAACAAAAACTTAGAAGGAAGAAGACCCCTGTGTGTGATTTATTATTTTAGAGCAGGAGTTCTCAAACTTCTTGGTCATAGGACTCATTTACACTCTTAAAAATTATTAAGGACACACTTCTCCAACAAGCTTTTTTAACATGGGTTATATTTCTCAATACTCATCTTACTGACATTTAAATGTCTTATTATTATAATAAAAATAGTTTTGACCTCATGGATTGCCTCCAAAATGTTTCAGGGATCCCAATGTTCCCTGGACTTCACTTTGAACACTGTTGTTCTGGAATCTAGATTTGTTTTTGCTTAATGCTAGTAGTCACCCAAGTATTAACCATTCTCTTCATAGAGCCACATACAACATGATATGAAAGATGTACCATCAAATAAGGTATGGCAAATTACTTCAAGGAATTATATTTAATATGTTTGCAAATGCAAGGCAAAAAAAATACAAGATAATTTCAGACTTGATGTGATATTATTTCAAAGGATTTTTAAGAATGAAAGGATCATAATTGTCTAGGTTTAGGTTGTGGCAAAATTGAGACAAGAATTCAGATTGGGTAATTGCCAAAATAATCAGTAAATCCTCATGAGGGACATAATTTCATCTGACAATTGAAAGATAAATAGGAATTGAATACATATGAAGTCCATCTTCCATATAGTTGAATTTCACAGTACTACTATTCTCTCTCAAATGGAACTACATTGTTTCACATCAAGGAAGGATGAGAACTGAGCATACAGTTTGATGGTACCTGTGGATAGATTGCTGGGCCTACAAGACAAATTAATATTTAGCCTTAGAATCTTATTAGCTATGTGACCCTGGGATAGTCACTGAACCTATCTGTCTCAGTTTTCTGAATAGTAAAATGGGGATAAAAATAATAATTCTAATTTACATAATTATTTTAAGGACCAAATTAAGTAGTTTTAAAGCAGTTACTATGGTGCCTGGTATAATGTAAGTATGTAATAAATTATTATTTCCTTCTTTCCTTCTCTATTGAAGTACCAAAAGAAATGTATCCTGAATTGATGTCATCTACAAAAAAATCCTTATTGAATACATAAAGAAATAAAGAAAACTGAGTAGATACCAACTGTAATCTTCCTCCTCCACATATATCTCTTAGTATATTATCTAGACACATTGCAATTATTTAACTCTCTTTTGTATTAATTATTTATGCATAGATTACCCATCTCTCCATTACCCCTATACCACCCACTCCCTACTAGGTGGTAAACTTCTACATTTCTCTTAGCACCTACTATAATGTCTTATATATGTGTTTCTTTTTTTTCCCTTTGGTTTTATTTAGTTATATATCTGATATCTTCTGTGTCTGGAAGTACACTCCCTCTACTAATGCAGAAGAACAAATGAATGAATAAATAATAGGTGTTTTAAGCATTTAGTCACATGAAAGTATTATGCTATGTGCTGGGAATGAAAAAGGAAAGTAAGATAACCCCTGTTATCAATGCACACATATTCTAATGTGGAATACAGCATAAATAGGAGATTTTGACTGCTAGTCATATGATAAGGTCTAGTGTTCTTAAAGTACATTAGTAAAGCAGAAGGTGAAGGCCTCTTCATTATTTCTATTCCCACTCATAAAACCATATCTATTTCTTATGTTGAACCTTTGAAAGGGTCAAAAACTTTTGTAGTAAAAATTTTATTTTCTGGCTATTAGTAGTTGTGGCTACTGAGGATTCTGGTGCTACCTCCTTTGCAGAATTATGTCAAAACAGGTCTCACTTGGTCTTACCTGCCCATTGGTGCCATTTGGTCAGCAGTGATTTTAGTGGTAACAGGGATGATAGTCTCCCTCTGCACCATAATTATTCACTTTAATCATTGTAGGGGCCAGGATGGAAGCAGAGCAGGCAGTCTGGGAGACACTGTTATACCTGAGAATTTTAGGTCCTATGCCAGAAACCATCTCCATTAAGGATGGAAGGGGAGGAGATGATTAAGATGGTGGCAATAATTGACTCTTCCAGAATATCCTTCTTATCTATTCCTCAAGATACTTGGGCACCTCAGCGAAGCTATTTTGACTGCCTTATTGGTGGCATCTTGTTCACAATGTGTAGTGATACAGGATGGTGGACCGCTTCTCCATAGTATTTGCTTCCTTTAAAGATAAAATGGGGGTCAGACTAGAAACAGAGACAGCGGTCTGGACCCTGGACACTGATATTCCCCAGGGTTCTTGGTTTTACCTGCCTATCAGTGGCAATTGATTAGTGGTTGTCCTTTGAGTCAGAGATTTACCAAGAGGCACTGAAAGTTTCTGTGACTTGCCTGTAATCACAAAACTGATACGGGTTAGAAACAGGATTTGAACTGAGATGTTCCTAGGTCCTAGGTCAACTCTTATGATGCCATGTTGCTTCGTGTACATAATAGATGATTAATAAATGTTTCTTAAAAAGATGATTGAAGTAGTGAATGCTAATATTAAAGCTGAATTCTACTCTACCTGCTCTCTCTTGAATGGAGAAGAGAATTTGTATAGGAGACAATCATTTTATAAATCTGGTCATATAGTAAATCATAGTCTCACAAATCTAGGATAAGAACTTAGAGGTCCCCTAATTCAACTCACTCATTTCATACAAAAAGAAACTGAAACCCAGAGAAAATATTATTATAGTGACTTTCCAAAGGCTCCCAACAGGCTCAAGGTGTCTACTCTCAAGAAGTCCCCAGATTCTAGAATAACTCTTTTAGTTCTGTGTATATGACCAGACCCTCTTTTGCAAACCCTTGCCTTTAGTCACTTTTGCAAAGTCCTTCTTCCTTTCATTCTCTCTTACACAGTGTAATACAGGGAACAAGTAATAAATAAAGGATTTGAACCAAATTCTATGACTTCACATCAGCTTTTTGGGGTTTGAGTATTTCCAAATACCAAGCAGAACTTGATTTGATTTTCCTTTACTATTTGAACAAAGAAAGATCCTATGGGTCTAGACAGACCTGGCAGGTCCCCCTGGGTGAGGAAGAAGCTCACAGCAAAACTGAGATTGGAGCCCCAGTTTCAGTTTCCCATCCTTGGCTAACTGGTTGTACCTTGTAGAATTTCTGCATTTACCATCAACTCCTAATGGAGCCAAGGTCCAAAGGAGCCCAGTCAAATTCTTTCTGCCTTCAAAAGCGCTCAAGATGTTTGATGGCTCTGAAATGTGTCCATTCCCCACCCACCCCCCAACCATTTGTCTTTATTGCTAATTAAGGACATATGTTTGCTGACTTCAATGGGAGTCCTGCTGCACAGTGAGCTACTGAGACGAGAGAAAGCAGGCATTTAGATGGTCTAAGAAAAATGGGGAAAGAGGACTGGTGAAATGATAATTAAAATAAAGCATGTGTGAAGGGACCCGGGGTCACATACAAGGAGGAGCTGCAAATGGAGAGGATTTGGCCTGGGTAGTTTATAGGCTGTGCAGTCTGTTCCTTGTTCTCTTAATGGTGTCCAGAGAGACTCACTGGGCTATGGGTTCAGGACAGAAGGAAGTGATTCTGAATAGACATTGACAAGTCAGTCAGATCTTAAAAGTGCCAGCTAAAAAAAAATCTAGTCCATTATTCCTTTTTGACAAATGAGGAAACTGAGGCTCCAAAACAGGGAAATAATTTGCCCAAGATTATGGGATGCTTGAACTGGCAAAGTCAAGAACAGAATGGTGTCACAAACTATGCACCCCACCCCCACTCTTAAACCCCAACATTTCCAACCATATGGATGATTTTTTTTCTCCTGAAAATGACATCCAGGAAGTAGGAGTCCTCTGCAAACCAGTTTATAGGGAATAATTCTCCATGTGAACTTGTTTGTGGGAAACCTAAACTAAATATATCTTTTTGTTTAAACTTTGGAGATTGTCAGGACCCATCGTAGGCCTCTTCCTCTGAACTGAAACACTAAGTGTTTTATTACAAATGTGGTTTTGGTAATTTCCCTATGCCCAGTAGGTTGATTGCACTCAGTTCAATTTCCAAATATGGTCTCATGCCAAGAGTATACATAGGAGGTGCTTAATGATACTTCCTGATTGATTAAGGATTAAAGAAATATTCATATCTGGGATTTTGACAGGTCACTACCTATGTCATCTCTCAGGACCTAGGAAGCCTCCCATTGTTTGGATATGTAGCCCCTCTAAGTCTCATGTTTCTTATTTATAAAATGTGCACAGTGGTCACGGAATCATACAGATCCAGAGTTGGAAGACCCTTACTTCATGTCAAATGCTGTTCTAAGCTCTGGGGTGTGGGTGCTAAGAGATGGAACCCACTAGCTATAATGTCAACCCATTCCACTTTTGAAAGTTTCAAATTTGGTAAAAAAAAATTTCAGCATGTTGAACCTAAATTTGCTTTTATTGCAAATTCATGTTTAATTTTAGTCTTATACTTTGAGCTAAGAAAGAACATATTTAATGATTATTTACTCCTTCTATATGGTAACCTATCATGTTTTTGAAGAAAATATCATGCTATCCTTTTAACTCTCCTCTTTTTCTCTACCTGCCAACACACACACACACACACACACACACACACACACACACACACACACCAACTTTCTCTGAACTAAATAATTTCAATTCCTTCTGCTGATATACAAATGGCCTGGATTAAAAGGCCAATTGGCTTCCTGGTTGTCTTCTTCTAGAGGCTTTCCAGATTATCAAAACTCTTTCTATACTGTGGAAACCAGAATAAAACATGATTCTCTAGATGTGTTCTGCCTTGCAAAACTGTTTTGTTGTCCATCCTTTGTTTTTGGAGTGGACCAATGACATCACAAGATGATTTCTTGACATATTTATAAGTTGGATTTGATTGAAGCAGAATTGCACAAAGACCTCAGCCTCACTCTCTCTTCCATTTATCAAAATATAGTGAAGTGGAAAGAAAAAAGTTAGGATGACGGGGAATGTCCCTGAATGCAGTTGTTTGGCCTTGGCATTTTCCATGTCTGAACAAGCTCTAAAGTAATTGTTCCACAGTGCCTGCTTAAGAAATTTTAAACCTTATTACACCATGTACAAATTTATCAAGGCTTACACTTAACCCATTATATTCCTCATTCTCCCCCTTATCCTAATGTGCATCAATATCTTGTTCATATCCATTTCTTTCTTTTTATTCTAACTGATACCTCTACTAAATAAGCCTTCAGTAAATTTTTGCCAGACTATAACTTCCTAAATCATATTTTCCCTCTCTGATCACTCTCATGGATCAATCTTCCTAAAAATAGATCTGATCATCTCATCCTATTGCCACAAACAAATGAACAAAGACATTTATTATTCCAATTGTATTTGTAGAATAATGTGCAAACAGTATTACCTAGGAATGCAAGGTTATCCACAATCTAGCTCTAACCTCTCTTTTCAAACTTAACACTACTCTTTTGTCCTCTGCTTAGCCTAGCTTCTTTATACATGTAGTTTGGTGTATTGGTAAGATCTGCTATTTATTGCTCTCTGACTTGAAAAAATGATACTTAATCTCTTGGGGACTCAGTTTCCTCATCTGCAAAATGTGGAGTTTGGATAAGATGAAGCCCAAAGTTCCTTGTAGTTCTAAATCCTACAACTGATGCCTGACTAGAGTAATCTTCCTGGAGTCATGAGATGTGCCTCATTATTTCACCAAGAGCCTAGAACATGAGATGATTAAAACCAATAACATTCATTTTTAGCACTTTGCAAAATGTTTTGCTCATGTTTTTTCAAAGTAGTATGAATTCATAAATAATAAATAAATAAAATAGATGTCCATTTTAAAGGCAAGGAAATTATTTCAGAGAAGTTAAACAACAATCAGGATTGTTTCTTTGTTGCTGAAATATTGAAGATTTATTGTGTCCTAAATTTCATCGTCCTAGGTAAAAGTCATTACTGCTTTATACTATTTGCAAATCTAGATAGGAAAATGGTTATTTTCAAACTTGCTTTGATTGCTGTTGTTGTGCTGTGTCAGTCATGTCTAATTCTTCCTGACACAATTTTAGGCTTTCCTTGTCAAAAATCGTGAAATGGTTTGTCATTTTCTTCTCCCACTTACAATACAAATTAGGAAAATGAGGCAAATATGTTCAGGTGACCTGCCCAGGCTCACAGAGTTAGTGAGTGTCTGAGGCCCAATGAGAATATATGAAATTAAGTCTTCCTGACTCCAGGCCTAGTGCTCAATCCACTTTACCACAGAGATGCCTTATTTTCCAGATCACACCACTTGCTATTGCAGGGTCATAAATGTAACCCAGCTAACTCATAATGCATAATGCATTGTTAAATTATTGAAATCAAACTGACTAGTGGTTTGTGCTTACTAAGCCCTAAAAAGAATTGGTGGTAGAGTGGTGAAAATTCAAGAGAGATACACTGGAAAAAGAGAAAAGGAACACACACACACACACACACACACACATATATATCTATATATCCCTGGCCCCTCATGGAAATATATCTCCCTCTTCATTTCACACTTAGTTCATATCAAGTAATGTTTATAAAAGTATTTGAACTTTTTAAAATTTCTTCATGTCAATTATGGAATTATAGAAATTCTCAGCTGTTCAATCCAACTGATGCATATGTAGGAACCCCTTCTGCAATATTCTTGAGAAGTGATCAACAAGTATGTGCTTGAAGATTGATGGAGACTGAGAAATCACTGCTTATCAAAGAAACCAAATTCCTACCCTTGGACAGCTCTAATTGAGAAGAAGTTTTTCCTTAGATGGAAACAAAAATCTCCCTCTTTTTACATTTTTGTCCATTGTTCCCAGTTTCACTCTCTGGAGCCAATCACAGTAAGTCTAAACCCTCTTCCACATGACAGCCCTTCAATTATTTCTTGGTATTTATGCCAGTGGAGACTAGTGAAAGAAAGCATCAGTCGTATGTGTAGATGTTCTTTGTATTCTTTCTCAATTTTGTGCATTCCTACATAGATGTGACATGCTTGCCACTGGTTTTTTCATTCTTCTAACCTTCAAATTGCCTCCTTCCATAGGAAAAGGATGATATTTATTTTCCCCTATTACTTTTATATATTAGATTGTCTTCTACATGGAATAGTCTGTAACTTCTAAGTGTGTCCTGTTTTCTGATTCATGAGCTGTATAACTAGGTCTCAATTAGTACAAATAATGGATACTCCAAAATGGTCACATTGTGAAAATTCACATTGTCTCTTTCCATTGATCTGGAACCAGTTATTATAGTTTGCATAATCTTAACTTCAAATAGTGCATAATCTAATACAAGCAACCATGTCAGAGGATTCATTATTCTCACTAATCATCTAATTGTATTCTTGAGCACATAAAAAAAGTTCTTCCTCTTACTGGCTATTATCCCCAAAGTAAGCTTTTCTTCTTGGGTAGCATCAACCCACATCTCATATATGGTCAAAACATAGTAGGCAGTCTTTGAAAATTTCCAGTTAATATTATTTAAGAATTATTCTTTGATCATAAAATATTTGGGAGATAGACTACTTGGGTAAATACCATGCTGCACTTGAAATCTGAAGAAGCTCTATAAATTCCATATTCAACAAGACACTTAATTCTCTGAACCTCTGACAGTTCTTTAAAATTTGGCAGAGTTCCTTCACTTGCGGTCTGTGAACTTGTATTACTACTATGACTACCATGTCTACCCCAACCACCACCACTACTATCATTACCACTCCTTTTCCTCTTGGTTTGCTGTTACTATGACTACCATTAAAACTACCACAATGACTATGAATATGATTTTTACTACTACCACTACTATTACTACTACTTTCTACTACCACTTCTACCATGACTACTACCTCCACCAGTCTACTATTACTCTTACTACTACTACTACTGCTACTGCTGCTGCTGCTGCTGCTACTTTGAGATAAATATTTCAATATAATTGGGTTGCTTTTTTATCATAGGTATTTCATTTTATTCCATTAAAAGGGAAAAAAACACAGAAGGGAACCATAGGCTTTGTCAGAAAGCCAAAATAGACTAAGCCCCCAAAAGGTTAAGAGCCTCTGATAGAGACTAAATGATGGAGTGATTAGATGTGTTCACACTGATGAAACACAGCAACTCGAGGTACTGATGAAATCTTTGTAGTCTATGCCTCTATTCTGGGACCTCATTGCAATTAGGAAGAGCAATTGACTTTTCCTAACATCCTTTATGTGATCACATGCAGATGTGTTCATGTACAAGTCATTTAACCTCTCAAAGTCTCAGTTTCTTCATCTGTCATATGGGGATAATAACCACTGCCCTGCTGACCTCAGAGAACTATTATGAGGATCTAATTAGATAACATGTGTTGAATTGCTTTATAATGTGTAAAATGCTATCTAAATAGGAGGGAATGTTATTATTCCAGATAATGAGGAGCTAGGTAGTTTGCTCTGATCATGGAAACCTACCTACAACTATAGAGTCACTTCTTCCTTAATCTTCAAGGAGAAGAAGAGTATGAGAATCATATGCTCAAAGCCTCTTCTTTACATTTTAAATTCCACTGATGTCCCAAGTTTGGTTTCATAGCCCAAGTTCTCTCTAGTGATTTCAAAGAGTGCTGGGAACTTCTCAACAGCCATGTCAAAACTAATTTTTGTTCTACATTTATTATAATGCATTAGGATAAGAGAAACAAAATTAAACATTCATGAGTATATGAAAATAAAATAAAATATGAATGAATAAAAGCAAAAATATTAGTTTTTGTTATGGAGGCTATGCATTTGTGTATCTTTGCATATATATACACATACATACCCAGATATATGCATATACACCTCTACCCCCATAACCATGGCACAGATGCCCTGTGTGTGTATGTGTGTGTGTGTGAGAGAGAAGAAGAAGAAGAAGAAGAAGAAGAAGAAGAAGAAGAAGAAGAAGAAGAAGAAGAAGAAGAAGAAGAAGAAGAAGAAAATGGAGTAGAGAAAGAGAGAGAGAGAGAGAGAGAGAGAGAGAGAGAGAGAGAGAGAGAGAGAGAGAGAGAGAGAGAGAGAGAGGAGATGCAATGTCTTTGTGTTTGGGGAAGCAAGAGAGGAATAATGTATCAAAATTCTCCTTTTTTCATTTTAGTAGCCACATTTGTGAAATCAGAGTTGTAGAATAAATAATCCCCAGGGTTCCTGCCAGTTTTAGCATTTTATATTACAGATCCTTCAGCTTCAGATTTTTATTCTAGGAACACTTCAATCTTTGATAATCCTTTAATTTAGGAATCAGAACTCACTAGCTAAAACCCAGCCTGGGCAAAATACAAATTAGGGGCTGAAGTTTTCTGTTCCTAATTATAGCAGGCTGGAAAGATAAAATCACCCTCTCAGATGTAGTCATAGGCGTGAACATCTACAGTGGTAAACTGATGCATATTAACCTCCCTCACATAAACTCTGGCTTCTCGCCCTAAAACGTATGAACCAGATCCCATATATACATGTTCACATAGGAGGATGTCTGACAATGGAAATACCGATGCTACCCCCCACATTGCCCCCAAATACCCACCCGGGGGCCCAGAATGGATTAGTCCTCTTGTCATCTTTGGGGAAGGGGTCAGAGGCAGACAGCGCACTTGTCCACTTTGGGCTTTGTATATTCCTCCTGCCCCAGACTTAGCTAGGCTACGTGGGAAGCTAACCACTGGAGGAATGTTTTTCTACTTAGCAAAGAAGATCCGGCTCCTTTGAAAACAGACTTTATGCTCAGAAGTCCTAATGCATTCCACATTTGGTCATTAAATCCTAATTGGTAGCATGCTGGGGAAGGTATCGAGCCAGTCCTGGTAGCATTTCCTGGGTCACGTCACTGCAAGAACTAGCTTGCCCTTCGTGCCTCTACATGACCTGCCCTTTTGAACTCTTAATCCCACTACTGGTCAAAAGGCATTAGTAGCTCAATTTACTCCTGAAACCACAGGAATTTTCCCTTTGGTCCTTCACCACCACCCCCCTTATCCCAATCTCCATCCCCACTCCCAAAGCCCCCTCTCCAGCCCCCACCCCAACCTCCTTATTTGTTATTCTTCCCCTCCTTTTTTGGTTAAGAAGGTAGGATATCTTGTGGAGACTGAATTGAAGGACTCCAAAACAACAACAAAAATACCAGGATCTTTTATGATGAAACAATTGTCCTTGGTAAATGTCAGACCTTGTATTTTATAGTATTTATGAGCTTTTTTCCATTAGTCTGATGTTTCCCTGCGAAAGTATGACCTTGCTTTTGTCAGCTTAACCAAGACAGTTTTATACATATATGAATATACACGTAGAGATATACATACATATATGTATGTATAGACACATATCTGTGTATACACACACACACACACACACACACACACACACACACACACACACACACACACAGATTGAGTGTGTGCAGGAAGAAAACCTGCTGCTTTTTCCCCTGCTTCTATCTCCAAATAGCTATCTGTCAAGTTGTATTTGTAGTATATCCCCACAAGGCACCAAGAAGTAACTATGGAGATGAGATAAAGGCAAAATAATCCCATTTAAAAATTAATGGCTGGAGGTTTTTCTCTTCTCAGCACAGAGTCACTAACCTGACTAAGAACTAAAGGGAGTTGTTCTGCTTTACTCCCTTAGACTCTGACATATTTTTCAGACAGTTTCCTCATCTCAAAAAATGAAAAGGTTGATTTTAATAATGCCTAAAAATCTTTCCAATACTAAAAGCCTGTGTTTTCCCTTTTGTGGGGTAAAATTCTTTGTTGTCTAGTCTCCTAATTAATACTTTCCTAATTCCCCCAGTGTTCCCAGTAACTACTTCCCTGTTTTTCTTCCTTCCTTGTTTAAAGGAAGCCAAACCCTATTTCTTTCTTTCTGGAGTATGATCGAATCATATATTTCAGAGTTGGAAGACACCATCTAGTCCAACCTAGATCTGAAAAAAAAGGAATGGTGTAATTCCAGAAGAAATGAATAATAATTTTTTTCCTTGAAGATATCCAGTGAAGTGAAACATTCTCTTCCAAAGAAGTCCATTCCTCCTTCTGAGAGGTGATATGGTTTGGTTGGAGGAGTTACAGTAAGTCTTTGTTGCCCTTATTTGTGATGCTCAGATTCAAGATTTGATTTGGGGGAGGGGAGAAGGAGACAAACAAAAGAAGCAACTCTGGTTGCTGTGAGCATGTGTATGAAACTAAATTGATTCATAGTGCTTTGTGATAAGGAGAAAAAAAGAGGCGTACCCATAGAGGTCAAATGGAAACATACTTTATTAATAATATATATAAACGGTTCTGTTGGCTTTTCCACTCCTCCAAAATTTTTCTACTTGAGGGATATCACAGGGAAATTACAGTTCAGGAGAATTTCTCAGGGTTCCTCTACTTCTTCCACACTTAATACTCTGTTTAAATTCTTTACAAAATAGAGTGAGCTCAAACTTAAGGTACATTCTATATCCAGATATGGCATTGCCAATAGTTGAGCTACTCTTGCTTTCAGGACATGGTATCTTGGTTGCTTCCTTGAGTCATTGAATGGATAGATTAAGGAATTTGATCCTCACATATGGACCTTCACTGGGCTTGGGTACCACAGTTAAAAGCAAATGTGTCTCTTGGCTAGAAGTTCTCTGTCCTCTGCTTCAACCACTGACAATGCTCCCAGGAATTCAAATCCTTTCATGATGTAGCTTCTCCCACTACCTATGTTACTTTTTTAAAAATTACATATATTTATTTCTTTGTTACATTAAAATTCTCCGGTATCTCCTTCTCTTCCTGTGATCCCCTCCCCTCTCTAGAGAAGGTGCCATTTGATAAAGAGATACATGTATATATAAAACTATGCCTTGATTGTTTCTATTTGTTAGTTCTTTCTCTAGAGGTTGACATACACATACACAAGTCATTCTTCAAAAAGTATTTCTGTCAATATATGTAATTTTCTCTTGGTTTTGCTCCTTTCACTCTTCAAAATCTCATGTACATTTCTCTATTTTTAAAAATTAACATGCTCATCATATCTTAAGTTGCAGTAGTATTCCATCACAATCACATGCCACGACCTATTTAGGTAATACCCAATTGATGAACATCCCCTCAATTTCAAGGTCTTTGCCACCACCAAGAGAGTTGCTACAAATATTTGAGAATATTTAGGTTCTTTTCCTTTTCTCCCTTATCATTTTAGGAAATAAATCTAATAAGAAAAAAAAATAAGTGTTTCAAATCTTCTTTCATCTTACTTTCCTATTCATTATCTTCAATCCAGTGACATTGAACTCCTCACTATTCCAAGAAGACAAATTATCCTTCACACCTGAGCATTTTTACTGACTATCCTCCATGCTTGGAATGTTTTGCCTACTCATTTCTGCCTCCAATTTTCCCTAGATTCCATGAAGTCCAAACTAATATGCCATCTTCTACAGGAAACTCTTAATTTTGGTGCCTTTCATTTTCAAATTATTTCCTATAGTTTCCTAGATTGATAGGTAGATAAATAAACTGTATCTTTTAAAAATTAAAATTCTTTTTTGGCAGGAACTGCTTTTTGTCTCTTTTTGTATTCCCTAGCATTCCTCACAATGTCCACCACATGTTCAGAAGTTAATAAAATATTGACCAATTGACTTAAAACTGAGAGACAGAGAAACAAAGAGAGAGACTTTGTCTAATTGTACATTTTGTAGGCATACTCAGGCAACAATACAAAGTTATTTTCAAAAGTATTTCACCAGGAAAAGCTTCTGACCAGAAATTCAAAGGTTCTTGTCCATGCTCTACATATCTCTAGAAAAACACTTACTAAACCTTTCTGTGGATAACATATTGTGCATGCCCTAAAGAATGCATACTCACTGGTTAGTTCTTCTCTTTTACAATTAAATATACAATTTTGCAACTTGCACTTTTTTTCTATTTCTGTTTTCTGGGAATAGAACAAATCTCATCACATTTTCACATGACAAACATTAAAATATTTGAAGATAGTTATTCTGTGACTTCAGAGCCTTCTCTTCTTTAGGTTCTCCCCTAGTTTTTTTTCTAAATGATCCTTCTATGACATGTACTTGAGGCCCTTCCACCTTCTTTTTACCCTTATCTGGACATTCTCCAGTTCATCATAGTCTTTTTCAAATAACACTTCCTAAAACCAAACACTGTTCATCAGAAATGGTCTGATGAGGGTCAAACTCTTTATTTTTTGCAAAGATATTGTATTTTATTAATTACATGTAATCACAATTTTCCACATAAGTTTTCTGAAGTTAAATGAACATTTTACTTTTATAGGACTCATTTTTGTAAGAGAGTACTCATATAAAACCAAAACCACAAAACTGAAATCCAAATAAACTAATGTGAACAAATGTATACTTTGATCTATATTCCTACTCTAATAGGTTTTTCTCTGGAGGCACAAGGCCAGACTCTTGATTCTATATTCTTTAAGCTATAACTCCCCATCCTTATACTTATAAATCTCATTTGCTGATTGAACTCCTTTATTTCATAAATGAGAAAATGGAGGCCTTAGTTGGGAAATGAGTTGTAAAAAGTCACAAGATTTTTATGAAGTATAACCAGAACTTGAACTCAAGTCTTCTAACCTTAAGGAAAATATTCCTCGCACTCTTTCAGATGGTTATTTTTCTGGATATCAGTGTCTATGGTATTTAGATAATGTTCATACTTAAAGATGAATATGTGTAATGGGCAGGCTTGTTAGTTTAGGTTTGGTTTCAATATTATTTCAAAATGAGGCAATCAGAACATTTAACTAAAAAATTTATATAGAATAGAAATATATTCAATAAGGAGCAATAATATTTGGCTAGAGTAGACCACTCTGCTTATCCTTTCTTTCCTATCCATCCTGTTTGATATGAAACAATGAACCAGATAAGCAGTAAAGGGTATGGTGCCTCATGTGACCTCGGGTATTCTGTCAAGTCTGAAGGTTCCATTAGAGGGACAACATGACTTGAGCCTTAGCCCACTGGATCAATCAAGTAGAGGTATCCTTTTGTGCCAAGAAAAAAAAATCAGAAACAAAATTGAGGAGAGGAAACTCTGATAGTGAAACACTTAAAACATGCCCTGTGATGGACTGCCTTCCTGGAGGAAGTCCCATCAGTGTTCATCCATGTCGAAGGCATTATCCTGGTCTCACAAAATTGGCATTTAAAGGAACCTAGTCCAACCCCCTTGTTTTATAGTTGAGAAAATCAAGGTGCAAAGAATTAAAGTACATTGTTCATGGTGACATAGAGACAGTAAACCACATAGGTAGTTAAGTAACACTTTAAAGGACAAGTAGGAGCTATCCAGACTATGTAAAATAGAGGAGGGTATTTTAAACATAATCTTGTGCTGTCACTCAAAATCCAAGGCTATTTTTACCATACTATTTTCTCATATATAGATAATTAATATCCCAGTGAAAATAAGTGCCTATAAACTCTGCAACCTTCCCTCTTCTAAAAAAAAAATATGTTCAAGAAGATCTCAATTCCACTCAGGCCACTCAATAGTTAAATTTCATCCTAACCCAGTTGCCTGATATAAAATGTACAAATATCTTGCCTGAAACCACTCAGGGAAAAGGCTATGGTTGCTACAGAAACAAAACAAAACAACAACAACAAAAAAAACCCATGAAATATTCGTCCTGAATCTCAAAGTAGCACATTAAAAGATCTCAATGAATTATTTTATTCACTCAACATTCACTAAACATTTGTTAAGCACCTGCTGTTTGTAGAGCACTGGGGAAGGTAATATGTATCCTATAGATTTTAACTTACATCATTTTTTCATGGAATTTACATTCTAGTAGATAACTTGTAGACCCAGAGGATTGTAATGGACCATCCTTCATGCTATATGCATGAGAAATATGTGAACAAAAAGCACGTGATTCAAAGAAGATAGCCATTTAAGTAAGAAAAAGGAAAATTACAGAAGGCTTAATGGAGAAGGTGGTTTTTGAGTAAGGCTTTAAAGGACAAGTAAGGGACGAGAGGGGCTTTTAAAATAAGAAATAGCATAGACAAAAGCAGAGAAAGTCAATGAAAAGGTATGTTCAGTGAAGCAAAGTAGTCCTTTTTTGGATGGAGTCTAGAATGTAAGAAGGAAAGTTACAACACATAAATCAAGAGAAAGAGGTTAGTACAAGGTTGTGGAGGACCTTGACTACTAAGTAACTGGTTATAATTTTTCAATAAATAATAGGAAGTCACTGAAAAGTCTTGAGTAGAGGAGTAACCTAAATAAATATTAGAAAAACATTATTCTGGTAGTGATACCAAGAATAGATGGAAGGGAGTAAGAGTGTAGACCAGATGTATAGGAAGACCACTTCACTAGTCATAGAATCACAGAATTAGAAACACAAAGTATCTGAGAGGTTGATTCCAGTTCCCTAATTTTACAAATGTGAAATCTGAGGAACCAGGAAGTGAGCACACCCATAGTCATAAGACTAGCTCCTGAGTAGGAATTTGAAACCAGGTCTTCCTGAGGTGGTAATAGCTTGTGGGAGGGCAGTGATGATGAGAATAAAAGGGAAAAGACAGAGGTTAGACAGATAGATAAATGATCATTAATAAGAGTTATAACTAGCATTTAATAATAAAGCATTTTGGCAGCTGGGTAGCTCAGTGGATTGAGAGTCAGACCCAGAAATGGGAGGTCCTGGGTCCAAATCTGACCTCAGACACTTCCCAGCTGTGTGACCCTGGGCAAGTCACTTAACCACCATTGCCCTAGTCCTTACTGCTCTTTTGCCTTGGAACCATTAATTCCAAGGTGAAAGGCAAGGGTTTATAAAAAACATAATAATATTAAAGCATTTTGAGGTTTCTGATGTACTTGTGCTATTTCCTTTGATCTTCACAACAACCCTAGGAGGTAAGGACTATTGCTTTACCCACTATATAAATGAGGTGTTGTTCATTTTAGAACTTCATTTTAGAAGACCAATGACAAAGTGGGTTAACATCTTGGTTTGATTGTGAATTAGACTTAAGTGAGGCAAAGTTCCACCAATTCATCAGCCTCGCTCTCTGTTCCAAATCCAGCTGCCTTCATGGTTGTTGGAATAGATCATCATCTATCCATTCTGCTGAGGGATATCTTCAGCTGACTGGGGTAGACATTCTCCTAATTCATCAACTGGTTCAGGGGCTGGTGCTAACCCTCAGCATGGCTTATCCTGTCTGCCAAGACAGTTTTACTAAGGTATGGACACTGCATAGGTGCCATCTGCTTAGAGCCAGAGGTGAGAATTGAGTAAAAGGTGGACAGCAAAGGTGGATGAACAGCCCTGGAAAGGGGTTAGCAAGCCTTCTTCCCAGAGGTGCTAGTCCTCACTGGCCTCCCCATACACCCCGGATAAGGAAATGTACAGATGAGGAAACTAAGGCACAGAGAGGTTACAGGACTTTTCCAGAGCACATAGCCAATTCCTGGGGTCCAATTCAAACTCCGTTCTTCTTGACTCCTGTTCTGCACTCTCAGGACTGTAACACCCAGCTGGAGGTGGAAGGGATAGGATTTCGTGGCACAACTGAGAGGCAACTGGATAGCACATTGGATAGCCGGTTAGATATGGAGTAAGAAAGACCTGAGCCTGTACATGGCCTCACAAAACACTTTCTAGCTGTGAGAACCTGGGCAAGTCTCTTAGACATCCTCTACTTCCATTTCCTCCATTTCAAAATATAGATAATAATACCACTTCCCTCCCAGAACTGTGGTGAGGATCAAATGACATCATATTTGCAATGTACTAAGCACAGAGTCTGGCATTTAATAAGCACTTAATAAACACTTTCTCTTTCCCCCTTCCCTGAATAGTGAGGAAGAGGGAAGAGTAAAATGTAACTCCAAGGTTACAAATGTTAGAGATGGGGTGGATGGTGATACTCCATTTAGAAATACTGAAGGACAGAAGTAGAAACAGGATTTCAACCATTCTTCATTCAGTTGACATCTGTTAAGCCTCTCTCCCTATAAAGAAAGATCTAGGCTAAACTCTTCTAGAAATAGAAAGATATATATATATAATATATTAATATAATTAATTAATATAATAATATAATATAATATGTATATATTCTGCTCTGAGTTTGCTTTCAGTAGATACTATAAAGCAGATATTTTAAAATTGCAATATAAGATTATAAGTATCCTAAGAATGGTACACATAAAGAATGCACATGGATGCCTAGACACGTGCATGTATACCACACATACAATTGCCTTGTTTGGTGATATATATGTGAATAGTACATGTCTTGGCCTTTGTTTTATGTGTGCACATGTCATGAATCCATATCGATGTATGTATATACACACATAACCTAAATTCTGTATCTCCTCAATTTTCTATATTCCTATAAAAATGCTACATGTCATTATCATTTTCCCCTTTTTTTGTCTAACTAAAAATGTGTCCTCTCTTTATCATTCACACAGCTGCCAAATTGTTATCCTCAAAGCAGTGTTCTATGTCATAATCTACTTTGTCTAAAACTGGATGTTTCCCCATTGCCTCTGCATTTAAAAAGTTTAGCTATTTGGTAATTAGCTACCTTTCTAGACTTATTTTGTATTACCTCCCTTCTAATGCATTCCAGTCAACTGACCTGCATGCATTTCTTCATACATGACTTTCCATTATCCAACTTTGTGCTTTTCAAAGACTATGCCATATACTAAAAATGTTCTTCCTCCACACTCTCTCAGAATCCTTACTATCATTCTAATGTCACCTCCTCTATGAAATGAAGCCTTTTTAAAATCCCTCAAGTATTACTTCTTCTCCTTCAATATTTACTATTTTTACTCAATATTTACTGCCTTCATATTTACTAATCAACAAGCTTTTGGTAAATCCCTACTGTGTGTCAATTATTGCATGAGATGCTAGGAATGCAGGAACTAAGTTGAAGTACTTGGTCCTCATTTGGAAGAAAACACATTTGCATGTGTGTATGTACATATACATGTATGTATACAAACACACATATATATGTACACACGGTATGCCCCCTTATCAGAGATTTCATTTATCTGGGGGTTAAAAAGAAACTCTGGAGCACTGGAACAGTTGTTTACTCCATGCAGCAGATTCTTCTCCTTCCACTTTCCCTTTTTTTAATTTTAGTTTTTTGGAGGGAAATGGCTTGGAAGAAGGATGAGGCTATAGAGAGCTCTAACTGAACAGGAGGAGCTAGCACATATATAAGAAAGTCAGAAAGTATTTACTTATATCTACAATTTCATCTATCTGTAGTAGGTCTTAGATTATATCTCTTTGGGGGGTCTATACTCTCTCTTTTTCTCTTCCTTTCTCTCTCTCTTTCTCTCTCTCTCTCTCTCTCTCTCTCTATATATATATATATATATATATATATATGTTTCTGTATCTCTTCCCAGAGATACAGAGACATATATAGATATGTAGATTATACATATATATTTATATATCAATATTGTGAATTTGTGTTTATATACATAGACATATAGATATGTATAGCTATACATCTGTATATATGTCCATATAGTACATAACATTTATTCAGAATAAGTGAAGAATAATTTAGGAGGAGAGAGAAATCAGGAGGGAATATGTTGTAGCTAGAGGGCAGCCAGATCAAAATTGGAGATGAGAGATAGAGTGCTGTGTGTCAGAAATAGAGAGAAGGACAATTTGGCTTTACTATATGTAGAATTTACAATGGAGAAAAATGTTTGATAACACTATAGAAATAAGTTTCAGCCAAGTTGTGAAGGCCTTTAAGTGTCAAAGAGAGGAGTTTATATTTGATCCTAAGAAATCTTTCATTAGGGAGAAGGCATGATCAGAACTGTGCTCTGGAAAAATCCTGTTTGTACCAGTGTAGAGGAATGGATTAGAATGGAGAGAGTCTTGAGACCAGGTGAACAGTTAAGAGAGACTATTGAAAAGTTACAGCAGAGGTGTTGAGCACTTGAACAAGAGTGCTTACTGTGAGGAGTAAGAAGAAGATGGCTAAAAGAGACATTGTGGAGATAGAATTGATAAGATTTTACAGCTGAAAAAAATATATGGGACAAATAAAAATTATTTTTGTAAGATTACACCAAGATTGGGAATATAGGTGACTGAAATTAACTATATAATTTCCCTTAGGAAAAAGTTGGCTTTTTGAAGGCAATAGACTTGATTTTTTAAAAACTTTATTGTCTGAATATCCCCCATCCTTAGGAAAGAATCCAGCTTTTCAGTTGGTGCCTCATCAGTGTTTGTTAAATTGAAATTGAAGAAAAAAACTCAAATATGGCTATGTCAGTGTCCTATTCAATAAATTCTACCAGCTCCCTATCATCTCTAGGATCAAATAAAGAATCTTTTATTTGGTGTTCAAAGCCTTTCATAACCTAACCACCACCACCCCTCCATTCCCCAGTCCCTATATACACCAAACACCTTTCCAGTCTTCTTACTTCCTATTCTCCATCACATACTGTTCAAAACACTGATATTGATCTCTTTTCAATTTCTCAAACAAATTATTCGATTACATCTGGACATTTTCCCTATATCTAATATTTGAAATGTTCTTCCACCTTCTCTCCACTTTTTGGCTTCCCTGGCTTCCTTCAAGTCCCAACTAAATTGTCATCTACAGGAAGCCTTTCCCAACCGCACTTAATTCTAGTGACTTCTCTCTGTTCATCATTGACTATTTTGCCTTTATATAGCTTGCTAGGTTGTATGTTTGTTTATTGGCTTTTCCACTACTTTTTAAACTCCTTGAGGGGAAGGATTGTCTTTTGCGTTTTTTTTTATTTTAAAATGCTTAGCCATTAGGCTTGTCACATAGTAGGCACTTAAATGCTCACCAATTAACTGATTCTGTCATTCAACTGGTTTTTGTTATATATGTGCTATATGGATCATAAAGTACATCTAGGCCACACAGTGGATAGAGCACTAGACCAGGAATCAGGAATATTTATTTTATGACTTCAGATCTGGCCTCTAATAAGTTCAAATCTGGCCTTAGGTACATGGTAGCTGTGTAACCTTGGGCAAGTCACTTAACTCTGCCTCAATTTAATAAATTGTCAAATGAGTTAGAGAAGAAAATAGCAAACCACTCCAGTATTCTTTGCCAAGAAAATGCCAAAAGGGGCCATGGAGAAGAGTCAGACTCAATTGAAACAACGAAAAAATGGTTCACATAGACAAGTTCTGGGGACTTAGAAAAAAGCAATCTCTGTCCTTGAGAAACCCATTCTGATGGTGAAGACAGCACATAAATAATGAGGTAGATGCACTACTTGTACAAAATAAATAGAAGGCAATCTCATAGGACAATGTCCTAATATATGGAGAGACTGGGAAAGATCTGCAGAAAGTTGAATTTCATCTGACGCTTGAATCAATTTATAGAAACTAAGATAAAGAGGGGAGGAGGGAGAATATTTTAGACCTGAGGAAAAGCCCATGCAAAGACACAGAGAGAGGAAATACATGGTGCTATATGTGAGGAACAGCAAGTTGGCCAATATAACTGAATCAATGAAAATCAGCAGTTGGTGATCTACAAAGACAGTTTTAGATCCTGGAATGAAAGGTTGGAAAGGAAGACTCTTCATGACTGGAAGCAACTGAAGGAATCATTTAGTTGACTCATTCATTGCCTTTCACAATAGATTATCATTAGTTTATTAAAAAACACATGCTTCAACCCTAAAAGGGACAAGAAAAAGTGATGATGAAGAAATCAAGAAAATCTGCACCCCAGCAAGGCCTCTCTCTTTATGATGTGATGGAACTGAATCAGAATTAAATATCACTTAATAGTAAGCGAACTCTCTTCCTAACCTGGGAGAAGTTGGTTTGCAGAATGCTAACTATGAAGATACAAAATTTTGCAAAAAAAGGTTCATTTGTGAGATATTTAAAATGATAACTGATCATCTAGTCACTCATTGTGGGGAAAAGATGATGATTTTTAAAAAGAATTGCCATTAGAGAATATTCATCAATTATCCCAACATCTAGAAGGATTGAGTCTGACTTGGTAAAATGTAGAATGAAGACAGAAGGTGAATTTCATAGTGGGGGGTTTTGTGTGTATGCATGAGTGTGCATATGTGTACATGTGTGTGTGTCTCTCTGTGTGTATGTGTTCATGTACGCATGTACATGTGTGTGTCTCTCTGTGTGTGTATGTGTTCAATTTTTTGTCTGAGAAGCTGAGAAATCATTACATTTCAACTTATATAGCCTAGAGCTGAAAGTCATTATGATCTACTTGTCATGGAATCAGGAAAACTTTGTCTTGAGGTCCTACCTCTGACATATGCTAATTATGGGGACCTGAGGTTAGTCATAGTTGCCCCAGGAGACACTGACTTTAAGTTACAGATGAGTTTCTGATCAGTCTTGGTTGATGGAAATTTCTACACCTAAAGTTGTCTACATCAATGAAATAAAATTCCAGAACCAAATGTACTCTGTCATTTAATAATATTATATATATATATATATATATATGTATATATATATATATACATATATTCTTAATCTCATGGAAAAATGGGGAAATAGGACCTTAGAATAGTTTATAACAACTGGATCCATTTTTTTAATTGGGTCCATTTCTGATGATAAGGATATATCATTTAATGTCTCTGATTCTTATTTCCCCCTCTATAAAATGAAGGTCTGGGAATATGTTATCTCTAAAGTCCCTGCCATTTCCAAATCTATGATCTTATGATACTATGATGTTTAAAATTCTTTCAGTCACTAATGTACTCCTATAAATAGAATTGATTTTCAGGGGCCAATGTTTATAAACCAAATAGAAACTTTAAGTCTAAGGCATTCTTGGTGAGCAGAAAAATCAAACTATTGAATAGGGAATAGGAGTATAAATTATAAAACCCAAGATTCATGAACATGAGAGGGAAAGTCCTTTATAAAATATCAAAAAACAAGTGTGGGTTTACTCTCCCAGAAAATAAAAATTAAAACAAATCTTCCCTTCAGAATTTTAGTCATAACTGAGAGCTATGCTAGGGAATCTTTGGCACACGTGCCAGAGAAGGCATGCAGAGCCCTCTCTGTGGGCATGCATGCCATTGCCCACAGGAGTCCTTTACTAGAAAGCCAGAGAGGCTCAGGCTAAACTGCTCCCCTCCACCTCTCTACATGCCTGAGAACATTTTTTCACATCACTCATCTGTCTGCCCAGTAGACCAATGGGAGTGTTTCCTCCTTCCCCTGACTGGGGTAAGGTGGGCAGCTCACATGCATCATAAGGATGCAGCACAGAATGTAGTCTATTGAGTCTGTGGCAAAGGTTATGATTTCTGTGATGGGACTGGAGAGGAGCTATGTTTGAGGGGAGCATAGCTCACAGCATGGCACATAGCTCACAGCATGGCACATAGCTGGAGGGGAATGGAGCACTCAGACCACTCCCCTCCTGTTTTCTGAGCCCCTGAGTCACCCACCCCTCTGTCCAGAAGCCCAATGGGAGGCTTGGTCAGGGGAGGGAGGTGAGGAACTCATTCTTTAAAAGTTTCCTCATCACTGTCCTAGAGGAGTTAAGGTATCCATTCTTCAGTGCTTAAAGTATCCAACTTTAACTTCTCTATAAGTTCTGATCTAACCTACTTTGAATTTTAAAAACCTTCAAAGACCCTGTTGTTGTTTTTTTTCCCTCTCCTCTCTCTCCATTGTCCCTAATTTGGAGTAGCCTCAATAATTCTTGTGTACTTCCAAGATGATAAAAAATTAGATGGAGAACATAAATTCATGGGGAGTCAAATTCTTCCACTTATTCCATCTGTTTCTGATATACCTAAAGTATAGAGAGGGCAACTAGTATGTGATTCTGTAGGCAGAAGAAAAAGTATTGGGTTAGGAGTTGGAACTATCACACTAGTCAACATCAGAAATGGATATGATTGTTTCAATGGAAATAACATTTATAAAGATGCATTACCATCTTTGTTGCTGCATCCTAAAACTCACAACACATTTCCATGAGACTTGTAGCTGAAACTTCCTATTTACATTTCCTTTTGGAAAGTGAGCCCTTTGAGAGCAAGGAGGGTCTCTGCTTTCCTTTTTGTATACTCAGTATGCTTAAACATACTGATTTATATACAAGAACTTTTTTTTATTCATTTCTCCATTTATTCATTTTGGAAAGAGTGGCCAGAGGGGCTAAAGAATAGTTTAAGTAGAGTGAAGGGATCTTTTCATAAATGATTACTATCACTATGGAAGGTGTGAGTCATGCAGAAGAAAAAGTAGCTAGCTCTTCACTAGATTTCTACTTATAATTGTTCTATAAAAGACTGAGAAGGTACAAGTGTCTAGACAGAGAGTTTATTCAGTAAAGGGAACTGTTATTCATGCTTTGATAGGAGTGTTGTCCATTTCTTTACTTTGTAAATAAAGTTGTTTATGGTTTGAGCCTTATTAACCCTTCTGACTTAAACTATACCTTCTCTGGACATAGGTGTAGTGAATACACTGCTAGACCAGGAGTCATGAATTCAAATATAGCATCAGACATTTACTTTGTGTGACCCTGGGCAAGTTATTTAATCTCTAAGTTCTTCAACTATAAAAGGTAGACAATAATAACACCCATTGTCCCAGAAGTTATAAGGATAAAATGAATAGATATTTATAAAGTGTTCTACAAACCTTAAAGAATTACATTTTTAAAAAATTATTAACAATTCCTATCTTAAAACAGGAAGAGAGCATGAGAAGTGAACATCATAGTCCATAGGTGCTTTGACTAGGAAGGATCATAAAATGTGACCATTTCTCTTTTTCAAGACCAGGGACTTCTATTAAGGTTTTATTTTGTTGTTTTTTTGTTTGTTTGTTTTCCTTCCCAGTGGCTTCTGCATTCAAATATAAACCCTGGGAGTTATTTCATAAGGGTTTGGATGTGCCCTGAGGGAATCAGTTCCTCCTAGCTAAGCCTACTTAAGCCTTATTTATAAAAGCAAAAATAAATAAAAAGGATAAAATACCTACCCCCTTCATTGCTCTGAGATTTTGGAATGCCATTTAGGATTATCTGTGACTTAATGATTGAAGAGCCATTAGTTATCCCATTAATGAAAGAATTGTAGTTAAGATGGTGCTTTCTTGACTAATTTGAGTCTAAATGGAAAAAGAATTGCCTACAAACATAGTGGAATTAAGAAGGAGATTGTGCCATTTCAAATTCCCCAGAAATCCATCCAAAGGCACCCTGAAGATAAAGACAACAATTAGAATTTTGGGAAGTCTCACATTGAATTTTGTCTCTGAATCTCCAGGTTTTCATAAGGAGAGGCCAGCATGGACCAGTTAAACATATGTTGTGAAGGAGAAATCAGAGGTTAATGAACAGAAGTGGGCTGAACACAGCAGGTCAGTAACATCACGAGTGTTCATTCTTTTCTGCTGCCGTTTACAAAAGAAATCTAATGCTAGCATATTAAAAGTAGAATGGCTATTTTAGGAAATTGTATCACAGAGGTCCATCCTAGGGGATCTCTGGATAATGTTTGGCTCTGATTATGTGAGAGGTTTCTTTCTGTTTGTTGCCTGGCTCTGGTTTCTCATAGGTTGGCAAAGTCTCTGGATGTCCTGAATAACTGCATGCTCAGCTCCCCTTCCTGGGAGAATGCTTCATGTTTCTTCTTCAGAATCAGTGAGGGTCAATTTAGGACTCTGGTCAATGAATTCCTATAGTACTTTCTTTGAAAGGTGAATCTTCTTGAAAGGAGATTTTTTGAGTAAGCGTAAGAACAAAGATATTCAATCTAATTCAACCCAAGTTTTAGGATGAGCTGCAGGTAATATACTTTAAATTGTAATGAGGAATGAGAACAGATTGAGCTGGGAAAGAAGTTTGCCCCCAATCATGCAATCTGGTAACTTCTTTTTTTAACCAATTATCTTCAATCACTGTTATAATAAAAATGACAAAGATAATAATAACATTAATAAATGAGGTTTTTACATACTCCTTTAAGGTCTGCAAATTATTTAAAAAATATTATCTCATCTTATCCTCACAACGGATAGCTTGTTGATCCAGTGGACAGAATGTGAGGTCTGGAGCGAGTATTCATCTTCCTCAGTTCAAATCCAGCCTGAGAAATTTCCTAGCTGTGTGACTCTGGGCTAGTCTCTTGACTCTGTTTGCTTCAATTTCCTCTTCTGTAAAATGAGCTGGAGAAGGAAATGGTAAAACACTCCAGTGTCTCTGCCAAGAAAACCCCAAATGGGATACTGAAGAGTTGGACATGACTGAAATGACTAAAAAATATCCTCAGAAAAAGCCAGAAAGTTAGATGCTATTACCCCATATTACAAAGTTAAAGCTCAGGATAATAGAGCTAGTTAGTGCCTGAGGTTGAATTTGAATTCAGACCTTCATGACTCCAGGTCTAGCAACCCATCCGCTAAGCCACTTCACCCAGTTGCATCCAAGCTCAGTTGTGATCCCTGCTGAAGGATTTCAAGAACCTCTTAGAACCTGTTAAGTTCAGTATGGCAAAGCAAAGTTCTAATGACTTTCCTTCTGTCATTCCTCTGACAAATATTAATTCACCACTTAATTTCATAAAACTGGACTGTGTTGCATTGGGAGATACAAAAGCACAGTGAAGGAGTATAAGAACTGATGGATGATTGATTGAAAATTAAAATGTATTTTTGTTTGCAGAGAGGACTTCTACTAATTATTTATTAAGACTTACTAAGGTCAATGAGTTGCTGAGAGGAAAACTTCTGTTTGACAAAGGAAAAAAAAATACCACAAAGTGTCATGGTCTGTCTTAGGAAGTAGTGAGTTCCTCTTTATTGGAGATATTAAAATAGAAGTTAGATGACCAGTAGTTTCTAACTCAAATTTGGTTGGTTTATAATGAATTGTTTCCTAAGACCCTTTCACAGCTTTAATTCTATGATTCTATGACCAGTTTAAATAGCCTGGTTTAAAGTTCATTTATGTTATATGTCATATCAAAAGCTTCACATTTAACCATGATAACAATTCAAAAACATACCAAATTATAATGACCATACTTGGTTTCTGAGAAGATATGCTGAGAAAATTCACTTCCCTCAACCCATTGTAGATGTAGGGGTTGGGACTGTGGCTTAATGCATATCTGGCAGACAATTGATTGGTTGGTTGGTTTTGTTTTGATTATTTTCCCCATCTTTTTCTTTTGTGATCTTTTCCAAAAGGAAGGTGAAAAGGGCAAGACATATGTTTGGAAACAGGTTTCATCAAACCCCAAAGATATTGATTAAAATGAGATTTTAAGAAATAATATAATATAGTTGTGATTAAGTATCTGAGTGTTACATTTAGTAAGAACCAGAGATTTCAGAAGAAGGAAGGAAGGCTTCCTGGAGGAGCTAAATTCTCACTTAAATCTTAAAGAAAGAGCAATACTTGTATAAGTGTAGAACACTGAAGGTGAGAATGGAAATATCTGGAATTTAGAGATTACTTTGGAAAAGTCAAATTCACTTTTGGATCCTAGAACTCATAGACTTAGAGACATGTAGAGACCATCTAACCAAATCTCCTCATTACATTGATATATTTGATTAATTTAAAATTAACTCATTTTTTTACATGACATGATAACCATTTCTAGTTCTGACCATTGTATGCCAAAATTCAATTTTCCTTTGTAATAAAGAAAAAAAATAAGCAAAAACCATAGTGAGAGACACAGGTCAGGATTCTACCTTGTCAGTCCCTGCTTCCACTGAGACAGAAAGTTTGTTATCTGTTATCCAGGACCAACACTGACTATTACACCTACTAAGAGTCATCAACAGTTCAATCAGTAATGATTAAAAAAAAATCCTTTACTATGTTTCTGGAAATGTACTAAGTACCAGGAATTCAAATACAAAGTGTCTATATCCTCAAAGGGCTTAAAAGAAGACTAAAGTGGTTGGAGTGTGGACTGGAGTATAGATTAGGGAGTTCTTCCCAGGACTACCATTTAAAGATGGCTCCTAGGCCAGCCATCTCTTAATTTCAAAACCAGCTGGATTCCTTTGCATAATTCTATCTTCTCCCAGGAACCTTTTAATCTTGTAAGATTACATCAGTCTTGGTAATCATACCTCATCAGTACCCTGTGTTCTTAAGGTCCCTTTGATTAGAGAATGGAGCAAAAAGTCTCTTCTAGAACCTCCCTTAAATAAAGGTGCTTTGGCCAGTTATCTGCAGTCCTTAACCTGGCTTCACTATTTCAAAGTCCCTATCCTATCATCATGCAAAATATCCACCCCCCACTTCCCCACCCTTCTGCTCCCCAATACTCCCTCTACCCTCACATTTTACGCTTCCTTTTATGTGTTTTCTCCTCTCCAATTAAATTTGACCCCCATGAAAAGATTGCCTTTTCTTTTTTGTATTTTCATCTTGAGTGATTGTCTTATTTCTTGATATATGGTAGGCACTCAATGGCAGAAGATTGAAGTCATGGTAGAGAATCTCTGGAGAATTGGAAGTATAGTCTGGAGAGAAATGAAGACATGGCTGGTCTAGGTATCTAGGTTTGGGAAGAAACTAGCTAGTCATAATGAGAGACCAGAAGTGCAGAAGGAACTTCCAATATGAGAGGTAGTCCAATAGTGGAGTGAACATCTAAGATGAAGAGGTTTCTAGAGCATAATGAAAGACTAGAGATTCAGAAGAATAGCCTAGAAAGAAACAAAGAAGAAAAAGAATGAAGTCAATCTTATTTTTAGTGATTGTTTTCCTTTCACATTATCAAATTCACTTTGAACATTGTTCTTCCATTTCTGTTCATTTCACTCTGCATCCGTTCACACTACTGAACCTATGTTTCTTGAAATTTCTTACATTAGCCAACTCTTATTGTATAATAGTATTTCATTAAATTCTTCTGTGCTTGCTTGTTTAACTTTTAATACTAATTAGGCATCCAAATTGCTTCATGAATTTTCAACACACATATTCACACATCACAATGAATTAACATTCAAGTATGTATTGGACTTTTATTTCTGATTTTTATCTCTTTGCTTTCCTCTCCATTTTATAAAAGAGAAAAACAAAGGCTGGAATAGTTGAGTGACTGAATCAGTGTTGCACAACTAAGAAAAAAGATTCAAATAAAGTTATCTGGTTCCAGTTATCATTGAGGCAATTATGAATTAAGGCAACATTACTTTCCTGCAATATTTCTAATAGAGTTCCTTTTAGATTGAGGATATGGGTCAGAAACCTGATCCAATAGGACAACTTTATTCTCTTCTGTCTCTGAGTACTTTGAAGTGCTGTGTTCTCAGCCAAATGCATATCTAGAGCTTCATTTCCACGAAAGAAAATATAGACCTGGATGACCTTTTTCATTAATACTCATAGACTAAAATTAAACTTGAACTGTAGTTGCTGTGTGGCCAGCTTAAGAGTTTTCCTTAACTGTTTAGTCATCCTGGAGGCTTAGCTTTTTAATTAGAGAGGTGAGAAAATCAAAACTCTGCCTTGAATAGGAGTCATACCTTTTTAAAAAAAGTGGTTACATATGGGTAGGGATGCAGCATGATGTGGGGAAAAGAATCAAGATACTTCAAAGTGGAATAATGGTCTTTAGGTCAGGAGATTGATGCCTTAAGATTCATGGAATTGAAACTTATAATCAACTTCAATTAGAGTTTAGCTTTTCCAACTCCATCATCTTAAAAATGGGGAAGATGAAACAATGAGACATGTCTAATGTCACAAAGCCAATAAACAGCAGAGTTGGGGTTTGACATTAATGTCCAATTCCCAGGTTCCCTTCACCTGTGAACGATGTGACAGAAGATCATTTAGTCTTCTTACTAATCTTCATGGGTCTCAGTCTTCTCATCTTTAAAATAAGTAATTGCAATCATTATGCTAATAATCCCAGGGGATTTTGTGAATTAAGTGATTTTTTTCTTATTTGTAAACATTTAAAAGCCAGAATAATATGAATTATTATTCCTGATCTTTTGGTGAATTTCCACAAGTTGAATAGTATATCATGTGTTTTCAAATGTGTTCTCTTGCTTTTAGTATATGTATGCTGAGTCTGGAAAACACAGAATGTTTTCCAAAAGAGAAACTCACATACACACATATTTCTCTGATTCATCTCTTTCCTCCTCCTTCCCCAAATGTTGTTTGCTTGCACAGAGCTTATGATATACAAGGATAGGTGTAACGTTTGCCATTGATTCATTATTTGAATTTTAGTTTGCTTCTCTATATATTGACGGTGTTAGGGTGGAAGATCTCTAAAATCTCTTCTGGCTCTGACATTTTATGATACCAAATCTCCTAAGAAATACTAGGAAGATTAATCAATTAAAAACATTCTTCTGCATATAGAAGAATAAAGACAGTGCCATCCACAATCTTGTGTTTCAGATTATTCCATTTCATAACTTTTAAAGGCCATATAAGTGCCAGATACTATTAGGCATCATGATACAAAGCAAAAGTGAATAAACTCTGTCATTAAGAAGTGTATATTCAAGTAAGGGGAAACAACATAAATAAATGTGTCAAATAAAGTACCAAGGATAGGTGACATCAGCAATTAGAAGCAACAGGAAAGATCTCTTGAGTCTTGGATGAGTATTGACTAGAGGTAGGAAATCCAAGAAGTCAATGAAAGGATAGAAAGAATTCCAGGCATAGGAGACCATTTACACAAAAAGATGGAAGAGAGAGATGGAATATTTTATACTGTCAATAAAAAGTAGGGCCATTTGGCTGTCACAAAAGTGCATAGGGCAGATAAAGAAAAACAATCTAAGAAAGATAGCTTGTACTCAGATAGTGAAGAGCTCCAAATATCAAAAAGAGGAGTCTGTGCTTTATCTTCAAGGTAATAGAGAACCAATACATTTTTAAGATTATCAATTTTTTTTGTTTTTCATCTTCCCAACCCCTACACTCAGTAAAAAGAATAAAGAATAACATTAAAAAGTGAAGCAAACAAATTCCTATAACAGTCATGCTTACATACATATATGAATATATATATATATATATGTATATATATATATATAAATTCTTCATACTCACTCCATCATATCTCTATCATGAGATATCACATACTTCATGATTGGTCCTCTATAATTCTTGCTGGTCTTTGAAATTGCTCAAAGATATTTGATTTTACAATTTTCTTTTCATTATATAAATTGTTTGTTTTTTTCATTCTGTATCAGTTTGTGGAAGTATTCTCAGATTTCTCTGAAACCTCTGAAGAGGGAAATTGTGTATGTCATTACTAGTAGCATGATTATATTACATTAAAAAGCTATCAATTGGAAATGGCTGAACATCCCTAGGTTTTCAGTTCTTTTCCACTAAAAAAGCCATTGATAAATGTAAAGATCAAAGATTTTGGAACAATAACTCATTATTTGACAAAAAATTCTAGGGAAATAGGAAAACAAATTGGTAAAAACTAGGTATAGACTAAGCTCACACCATATAGTGAAAAGGGTATATAATTTAGACATAAAGGGCAACACCATAAGCAAATTAGGGGGTCATGGAATAATTTACCTGCCAAATTTATGGGTTAGGGAAAATTTTATAACCAAACAAGAGATAGAGAGAATTAAGAGATGTAAAATTGATAATATTTTTTACATTAAGTTAGTTTCTTTTTTATAGAAATAAAACCAATGCAACCAAGATTAGGAGGAAAGAAGGAAATGTAGGAAATTTTTTTAAAGCATTTCTCCTGAAAAGAGACTAATTTCTTAAACACATAGAGTACTGAGACAAATTTGTAAAAATATCGACCCCCCATTAACAAATGGTGAAAGGATATGAACATGCCATTATCAGACAATGAAGTCAAAACTATCTATACTTATATAAAATCCTCTAAATCACAATCGAATAGGGAAATGCAATTTAAAACCATTCTGTGGTACTTTCTCATACCTATCAGTTTCTAGGATAGCAGAACAGAAAAATGGCAAATGTTGGATCTGATATGGGAAAATTCGTTTAATAATGCATTGTTGGTAGAATTGTGAATGGATCCAGTCATTCCAGAGAACAATTTGGTCTCTGTTCAAAGGGCTATAAAACTATGCATACCCTTTGACAGAGAAATAGCACTACTAGTTCTATATCCCAAAGTGAGAAAAAAGAAATGAAAAAAAGGCTCTATATGTACAAAAATATCTAACACAACTCTTTTGGGGATGGCAAATATTTGGTAATTAAGGAACTTCCCATCATTTGGGAAATGGCTGAACAAATTGTGGTATATGATTGTGACGGAATATTATCGTACTATAGGAAATGACAAGCAGGGTACTTTCAATAAAAACTTGGAAAGGCCTGAATGAACTCGTGCAAAGTACAGTGAGAAGAATCAGAAGAACAGAATGCAAAGTAATAACATTTTACTACGATCAGTTGTCAATGACAGCTTTCTCAGCAACACATTGGTCTGAAACCATTCTTAAGGACTGGACTCATGGTGAAAAGTGTTATCCACTTCTGAAGAAGGAAAGGATTGAATCTGAAGGCAGATCAAAGTATATATTTTTTAGAATTTCTTTTTCCTTTTTTTTGTTTGTATTTTCTCTGACAACATGACTAATATAGAAATGTTTTCAATGACTGCTCATAATAACCTATGTCAAATCATTTATCTTCCCAGTGAAGGAGGAGAGGGAAAAGGAGAGAATTTAGATCCCAAATAAAAGAAATGTTAAAAATTTGTTTCTCTCTATGCATACACACATGCACACACATATATGAAAATAATATATTTTAAAACATAAAAATAAAAATGGCTGGTATAAATATTTTTAACATATAGTTTCATGTCTACTTTCTTCTTTTTGGGATATATATATATATATATGTATATACATATATATACATATAGTCCTAATAGTAGTAATGTTATGTCAAATAGCATGCACAACTATGTAATTTTGAAACTTCATGAGTAGGCCTATGATATGTTCATACTCATTATTTAAATATATTAATTTCATAGTCTTGTGACATATGACCTGAAGAGGAGACTAGAGAAATAAGCACTATTTATGAAGATGTTTAAATAGTATAGAAAAAAATTAATGAACACTCAATCAAAATCCAAAAATTCCTATTTCTCATGTATGTCAAAGACTCAATATCCATTTAATTCAACTCATACATAACTAAGAATGTCTACTGTAGCATGCCAAGCATGTAGTAACATGCTTTCTTGAAGACTTCTTTTGAGGGGAAACTTGCTACCTACCAAGGTAGTTGTTTATATTATTGAATTGTTCTTCTTAGAATTGTTAGGTCAATCTGTTATTACATAGTTCCAATCCATTACTCCTATGATGTTTATCTATTTTCATGCTATTTTCTCCCATTAAATCATAAGTTCCTTGAAGGCAAGGACTGTTTTTGACTTTTACTTACATCCCTAGTGTATCATATAATGTCTGGTACACAGTAAGCACTTAATGTTAATGATTGTTAATTGATTTGAGGCATCCATATTTTAAGTAATAAAGACTATGAGGGCATTTTCCCAAGAATAACTTTATTTTTATAATGGGGTCATGTTATCCCATTAACAAAAAAATGAATCTTTTGCTAGTCTTCTTTCACTAAAAGATCCCAAGTGAGTCCTGCCTCTTGCTTATAAAAGGGGTTATGTAAAGTTAAAGGATAAGAGATAAGGAAAAATGCAAATCTTGTCTTTAATAGGAGAGAAGAACAAACCCTGGGAGAAGATTCTAGAAGGAAGAGCTCTGCAGAAGGGGGTTTTGGGAGTTTACTGAGAAAAACTATCTCTCCTGGAACTGCCTTCTCTCTGAGATGTAAGGGAGAACAGCTGCTCCATCAACTCCTGGGAACTAACTAGTTTTGTGGAAAAACTGGAAGATTTGGGGTCTGGAGGAATTCCTGGGAGGAGATCTGTGTTTCCCTGAAGTGCTGTGAACAATTTGGCTGTGACAATCTGTCTATGACAATTTGGCTAAGGTAAACCAAAGGGTTTTATATCTGGGTCTTTGGGTTTTATCTAGGAAGCCAACCCCAGGTTTGGGGGAGGACTCAGTCTATCTGTGAGTCCTGCCTTCTCAGCCTTTTAGAGACAATCTGGGATATTTAGTTTAGCAAGGTAGTCAGATGGTTTTGGGGTCTAGATAGATAAGGGAGCTGTTAAGGAGGGCTTGAGAAGACCAGAAGAGTGTCCCTGTGAGGGGAACATAGAAAAGTAGGTGGAGATTGAGTTTTTCAGAGATAGGGACCCTATGAAATTTATCTATCAGTTTTCCTAACATTTATAAGCTAAATAAACTTAGTTCCTTTAGCCTCAAGGGTTTTTTTGTGCTTTGCTGGCCCTGGAAAGGTCCCTGGGTGGGTTTTCTTCATCATCAGTTCATCTAGGTCATTTTTTTGGGAGGAAGTTTTCTTTTTCAGTTATGTCCTCTTTCTAATTGTCCTGATAATTTGACCATTGTACCCCTCCTGACAGTCCTCATTGGGGGATATTTCAAAAACGGAGGTGACTTGGAGACCCCAGCTCCTCCCTCATTATTTCATCACAAGGAAGTTCGAAAAAGGAAGATGCCAACATAGCTTCCACTTGGCTAGGTCAACTTACTTTTCAAATGTGCTTAATCACCATAGCTTTAATCCTTTGATTCTTTTAAGATTAATAAAAAACAGAAGGGCCTAACCTAGTGTGATAAACTAGAGAGAGGACTAAGGAGAAACCCAGCCTGGAAGCATCCTATTTCTGCCTGTGCCTGGGAGGCCAAGGGAAAATTATTTCACATAGAAATACTATCAAAATTAATGTAATTCAGAATTAATTTTCCTCTGATTATTGTCAATAAATAAGATTTGGTCACTCATTTCAGTTGTATCCACATTTGGCATTTTCTTGGCAAACAAAATTGAGTGGTTTGCCATTTTCTTTTATAGATCATTTTACAGATGAGGAACTGAGGCAAAAAGAGTAAAGTGACTTTTACAACATCACACAGCTAGTAAGTGTCAGAGACTAGATTTGAACTCAGGAAGATGAGTCTTTCTAATTCCAGGCCCAGCACTCAATTCACTGTGCCACCTATCTGCCTATTGTAAATGAGCCTAAGTAAGTTGAAAAAGCCTTATTACTAGCTTGTCAACAGAGTGATTCATTTTCCAGCTACAGTTAGCCATGAAGATCATTGTTTGACCTACGTTGATGGGAAATGGACCCACGCTGACCAAATCACTGACCCTGAAGCTTTAAGTATTGCCACATGTTAGTTAGGGGAAACTATATAATGGGATACATGAGATGCGTACCTTGGGGGGCAAGAAGTAGGTCATGTATTAGACATATGGCTTTGTCATAGAAGATTTGACTTTACATGCAGTGGGAGCCTTATTAAATATATACTCCTCACTTGTGCTAAGAATCAGGAAACAAATGCCCAGATTTCTTTTTAGTTGCATCTGTAAAGAGTTGTCAGCTGAGGCATTTGTGTAAGATGGGTGGAAAGGGCATATGTCAAAGAAGACCATAAGAGCTATAGTTTGTTAATTTACACATACTCCAAATAACAAAAACAACTGAAGAAGAAACAGACTTCGTTCAAACTTGTGGATTTCTTTCTGAGTTCATGGACTACACCCATTAGGAAATGAACTTCTTAAGAAGAGAGACAATTGTTTTTTTTTTCCCTTTGGGTCCCAAGTTCACTGTGGGCAATGCTTGATCAATTATTGCTGAATTAGTTTGAGTATTTGAGAGTAAAAATATCTAATAGGCCACATACTTTGCCTAGTTCCATTAGCCAGCACACATATATACATACACTCACACACATGTAAAATATTCCAGAGTACATAGAATTCTATGAGAATTAATGGATAGAAAGATTTTACTTTTGAAAAGATAGAAATCAGAAAAGATATAAGTAAAATATCAATTGACATTACAAACAAAATATGAAGTCATACAATTGATATTTTTAAAAGTACAGGGTGCCAGGCTATTGACTAGCTATAGTAAAATGACATTATAATAGAGGACAATTACATAGTGTCATATATATATACATATATATATATACATATAATCAGTAGTATCATATATAATAGTATCATGAAGAACAATCAGATCTGTGGACTGTTCTTTGACAGCTTTTGTCCTAGATGGAATAGAGAATCCATTTTCATAGAATCATAGGATTTAAAGGCAGGAGTGCCCTTAAATATCATCTCAACTAAAGAACTCATTATACAGAGGAGGAAACGAAATCCCACAAAAGTTTTGACCAAGGGGATTTGGAGACATCTTTTTCAAGTACCCTCCAATCAGGCGTTATATAAAATTAAGTCCAAATTGAGAAACTCCTTTCCCCCAAACAATGAATGAGCATTAACAAACACATCAAGGAAAAGAAAATGCATCCGTGTAGAGTGTGCTAGTGTAATTTTCTGAGACTAAAATTCTAGCAGAATGTTTACAATTCAAATCAGGGGATTCTATGATGAAATGATGTTCTAGGGATAGAATGGGAAAGAACTCTGTGCATATAATGGAACATATGCAGGAGTCTATTCTAAACCTAAGCAGTAGCCTTGCTATGCCTTTCTTCTTGTCTTATTCTTTTGTGCATAAATCTAAACTTTCTGATATACATGTATATAATATATTTATATAGAGAGAGCTACATATAATTAGAAATTACTTAAAAGAGAGGAGGAAGATGTTTAATTTATAAAAATACTTTAGGGAAAGGGATAGAGTACTATAGCTATATTCAAGTATTCAAAAAACTATCATTTGAAAAATGGATAAAATACCCTCTTTATTTCTAAAGGGTAGAATTAGGAAGATTGTAAGGAAACCAGAAGCAAATGTAAGCTTGATGTAAGAAGAAAAAAAAAAAACCTCTAAAATTAGAGCTTCCCTAAAATGGAAAAAAAAAAAGCTTAATGGCATTGTACATATAAAGCTGGTCTTGAAGTAAGAGGAAGACTTGCATTTAATTCTTACATCTAACAGATATTGGCTGTGCAACAATCACTTAACTTCACAATTCCATGGACAACTCTCTTGGGTTGCTAAATGGTAGTTCAGTGCTATAGAGTTACCTATAGAGTGAGAAAGGTTTGAGTTCAAATCTTAACTGAGATAATTATTAGATATATGACCCTGGGGAAGTTACTTTATCAATCTTGGGTTTACATTCTCCATTTGTCAAATGGAGATAACACCTGACTCCCTGAATTGTTTCAAGGAACAAATGATATATAAAATACTTTATTAATCTTAAGATACTACCTAAATGTAATATATGTATTAGAATTATTATTGATTATAAATAATAAATTATAGACTCTGGTATTACTACTACTACTACTAATAATAACATCAAATGGCAGATCTGTTGGAGTTGCATTATATATTGGGAAAAAAAAGTCACCAGACCTGAGCTTAAATTCTATTTCTAATACTTACGAAGAAACCTTCAGAAAATCATTTAATCTTCCTTCCATTCAGTTTCCTCCTCAGTAAAAGGAGGGGCTGGATTAGATGCCACCTAAGGTCCCTTCTAGATTCAGAACTATGATCAGATAGAAGCTTATTGGGAGATCTAATATCAATGAAATCACATACTCAGTTAAGAAAAAAAAATAAAGGCAGAATGGCCTATTTTCAAAGGTGGTGGGGTTTGTTTTCAAAAGAGATCTCCAAGAAAAAGGCTAGATTGTTCAGAGATTTTGTGGAGAGAATTTCTACTCATATATATGATACACAAGATAATCACCAGGATTCCTTCTAGCTATGAACTCTGTGATTCCATAGAGAAGGGAAACAGCAGCAATAAATATAAGGCCGAAATCACTTGCCAGTAACCAGACTATGACTTTATTACCCTTTTCTACTTGTGGTTTATCAATTACTAAGTGATTCTAGTAGATTAATAATGCACAATGCATCTCTTCATACTCAAAACCAGCTTCTGGCAACTAACTTTCTTCAATGGCTGGTTTATTGCTATCATCATTTTATCCATGAATCACTGGAACTTGAGGTTATTATTACTAAATAAAAATAACTCAGTGTCAGATGCTTTGAAAAGATCCCCCACCCCCCTTCTTGACTTCAGTTTTTTTTTCCATGTTGCTAGCCAACATGTACTTTGCAATTGATACTTGAAATTACATTTACATTCAGACCTGTTGATTCTCCACTTTGGTTCTTTCCATGAACTCAAAATCTGAATTGATAAATGGATCATCTTGCATGTAGCATCATAGTGACTTCATGCATAGAGTGCTAGGCACTAGAGACCATAATTATAATAACATAAAATAATAATTATAATCAATAAACAACTCTAGTGGACCATGTTGGTCAAATTTTACCTCTCTGACATTTAAAAGCTAGGTGGTTGGTCAAGTCATTAACACTTCTGTGCCTCAGGTAAAACAGCTAAAATATATCCACATAAGTCAATCAGTCAATAAATATTTGTTCAGTTCCACTATATGCCAGGAACTATTCTGAATACCATACACACCCAGTAAATCCTAAAGATGTTGCTATCTACCTAGATGAATGGATCTCCTATCAGATATTCTGCATAATGACCATCATGAGTCTTCAAATATTATTTTATTTATGTGTACATACATATACACATATATGCATAAACACATGCATACATTTACCTATTTGCCAAGTATGGCTTAGCACCAGAGATACAAATATAAGCAGAAATAATGAGAGTTTCTGTTCTCAAGGAGATAACATTCTAAGAAGGGATGAAAGTGCCTAAAAAAAACTGTAAAGAGCATTGGAGGATCAAAAGAGAAGAAGGTACTGAAAAGGAAATTCTTTGTTCCCTTTGCCTATTCTAAGTTCACACTTGTGAAAGGGAATCCTTTATTCCCTTTGCCTATTTTGAGCTAATACACCTTTTGGTTAAATCAACAAAAGCTTGAACTAGGTGGAGGAGTTCACAAAACAATTAGAGAATTCACACCTTTAGAAATTTCATCAGTCAGAAAACTGAACCTTTTGATGAGAAATTGACTTTCAGAGGAGATCTTTGATAAGATTTTACACCTTCAGAGGATGATAGGTGTGAATCTCACAGACATTGCCCCCTGGGCAGTGCTAGACAATTTGGAAACTGTGATTGGCCCTTTTGAAAGGGGGAAGGGACAAGGAGCCACTAAGGTACTGAATAAAAGGTACTGAATTACTGGTGCTATGGAAAATCAACTCCAGGTGGGAAGTTGGCGTCAAGAAGGAGTTGGACTTCAAGAAGGAAGTCAGCTTAAGGAAGAAGGTTGGCTCAAGTTAGAAAGTCAATCTCAGGAGTCAACTTCTGCTCAAGTCATCATCTCGACTTTGAGCAATTATACTTTGAATTGGCAACCACAATTATTATTTATAATCTTCATATATTTTAGTTGAACCATTAACAATTAATTCTTACAGTACCCTGCTCAGTGGCATGTTAAAGAAAGTAAGGACAATCAAGAGTATAACCTGAAGATGAATGAAGACATAACTGAATTATTTGTCCTCCTAAAATTGAAGAGTCTTTGAAGAAGTAACCAAGCAGAAGGAGATTCTACAGAAGCTAGGGGTACTTCTAATATGTGAAGTCCAGAGGTATAGGGCTCTTCCAAGGCAAAGAGTTATCAGTGACATGGTAGAGAAAGCCATGAAAAGCAGGAATGTAGACTGAAGGAGGAGCATAACATGGTATGTTATATGGTAAATGTCATCATTGAAATGGAGGTTCTCTAAGTAATCATAATGTATAAACCAATGTGTCCACAACAAGTCTATGTCCCAAATTGTGAAATTTTGACTCTGATTGTGCCCATCCAGTAGCTAAATAGTTGAACAAATACCTGATTGGATGCAATGTAACTTTCCAAGAAGATCTTATTGCTTCATCTGGATCAAAGATAAAATTTTCATGAATAATTTGAGCACTTGGAAAAATAAAATGATCAACTACTAAAGTCTTAGAAAATTACAATTTAGACTAGATTTATATCAATACAAGGATGTGCCAGTTAATTGATTAAATCAAGTATCTGGCAGAGCATGCAAAAAATCATTAAAACAAACTCCATGAGTCATCATGCCATATTATATAGAACTGGCCAAAATACAGAGAGGCTGAGTTAATAAACAATAAGGTTAATAACTATTTATATTACATATAAAGAATTTGAGGATCAGAAATCTTATACCACTTCTCAAAGGTCACATAGGACACAGATAGCTGAATCAGAATTTAAAACAGATCAAGAGTGTGCTGGAACCACTACTAGTGTGAGTCAACTGTTAAATTTTTCAGCCTTAACATTTACACTTTGGAAATGGGCTAATGCTGTGTAATAGGACTTGATTTATTGTTTTATTGATTTTCTAGTCTCTGGGAAATGATGGATAAAATGTACATAATGAAGATTAAACTAAAAAGTCTTTCATGTCCTTTTTTTGGAAGAACTAATTGTTAAACATTCACCAACACACTTCTGACACAGAACCTCTGTTTCCAAATCATGTTCTGTTTGTATTAGGAAGCATGAGGGAGTAGTTCTTTAGTTGATCAGCTGCATATCTAAATGGCCTTATGTTATAGAAAGGAAGCTTGAACAATACACTTTTTCATATAAATAATTTAAATAATCTAAAAATATCTTTATTAATTAGAAAAAGGCATTGTTCTTATATTCCATGGGTTCAGTGATGTATTTTTAGGTAAGGCAAGTAAGGGCTGGGTTGGAAGATAGGATATAAATTGGCTATACTGGGACATATGGTTTATGCAAGGGAATGAATTATAGATCAGGATCATTGTACAGAGAGTCTTGTTACCTCCGTGTTTGAGAAGACTCCTATATATTCAAGAAATATGTGGATTGAAGAATTTCAGAATAGTAAAAGTTATTAGGCAGCTATTTATGATGTTATGCCTATTAGGGACCTCAAATAATGCTGAGTTATGGGATATTAGAACTGGAAGGTCATATAAAACCATCTACACCATCTTTGCATTTTTACATCTAAGGAACTACTTCAATCCATAGGGGCAGCATAACTTGTTGAAAGTCTCAGAGCTGCTCTGAACCTAGCCCTCTGTTCTTTTCACCATATCATGCTATCTCCCCCCACCATTTTACCAATGTAGAAAATAACTGAACCAGAGAGTGGTTTAAGAACTTACATAAGGTAACTCAAATAATTCTGAATCAGGAAACTCAAGGAAATCTTAAGATGTTATGTAGTCTTAACCACAAATTTTAGTTAAATGTCCCACATATAGTAGTTAGTTACTCAATAAATTTTTATTGCTACTGGCTAGTGTGATCCTCCAGCTTAAGACAGAAATTAACCTGAATAATTTTAGAAAGATGAAAATTACTCTCAATTTTTATAAATATATGGAAGATTTCATGGGTCCATGACTTAACAAATGGACAGCCTAAGAAGTGTATTGATATTTACAAAGTATTAAAGAGTTGAGGTGAGGAGGAAGCAATTCCATGATGTAGTCAATCCGTGAATAAAAAATTTATTAATTACCTATATACCCCGCGCCAGACACTATTCTACATGAAGGATATATAAAGCAAGGATAAAAACAGAGTGCCTCCTCTAAAGGAGGTCAATTTCTAATAGAGGAAGAAATAACTTTGTAAAACTATATACCAAATAAATTGAAGATAATCAACTAAGAAAAGACACTAGAATTAAGGGTGATTGGGAAAGTCCATATAGAAGGTAGGATTTTTTTTCAGTCATATGACATTTGTTAAACTCCTATCAGGTGCCAGGCATTATGCTAAGCTCTGAGATATACACCAATGCCCACACCACCTCCTATATCTCTCTATATATACACATTGATAGGTATATACACACATATGTACACATATACACATGCATACATATATATAACATATATGGAAAATTAAATTAAATTAATTAAGAAATTCCTTTCATATGATGAGAGGAAATATATATTGTGATCTAAACCAGTAGTGAGGGTTTTCATCTTAATGTACCAAATAATTAATATATTAAGTATATACATATCTGTGACTCCAAGTTTCTGAAACCTGTTTGGTCTTTCTCTTTATTGTCTTTTAAAAAAATATAATACATTTTTATTTTTTCCAGATCACATCAATAAAATTTTTTAGTGTTAGTTTTCAGATATTTTGTAATCCATGTTCTCTGCCTCCCTCCCATCTTTGTCCTCTCCCCAAGAAGGTAGGTAATATGAAAAAGATTTTACACATGTACATGTATTATCCTATGATGCATAGTTCTCTGTTGGTTATGTTGGGAAAGAAGTTATATATTGTTTACATTACATGAAAATTCACAGAGGAAATAAAGCAAATAATGGCATGTTTCAATTTTCATTACAATTCCATCTGTTCTTTCTATTTTATATATATATATAGGCATCACAGCGTGGTGGAAAGAGCATACAATTTGGAGGTAGTATAATGTATTTAATAGAATTCAGGCCCTGAACTCAGAGGACCTTTGTTAGATTTTGCCTCTGATACTCACTCCCTGTACTATTATGGTCAAGTCATAACCTTTCTCAAGCTATTTCCTTATCTGTAAAATGGGTATTATAATATTAGTGCAACATAGATGAGCCTACAGATCATGTGTTCTTTACTTCATAAGGAGATACATTTTCTAGCTCCTAGCTATAAAGCAAGTATGAAGGACATGAGGCCCCTTGTTGGTTCTTTATGCTCTGTGATGTGGGGGAGTAATGTTGCTGGGTAGCCACCTCTAATTAGGAATGGATTCTGAACAGATAAATGAAAAAAAGGATTTAGTAAGTATTTACTATGTGCAAAGCTAAACTTTGGGGATACATACAGAAAAAATAAACAAGAAAGTTTCTGTTCTCAGGGAAGTCACAATCAATTGGAGGAGACAATTGATAGAAGATTTTTCCTGTAAATCAGATGGACTTTTCCCATAGTTCTTAGGCTACAGAAACAAAGGGAATTCTAATGAAGCTTTAACCATTTCTTATTTAAAATAATGTAAATGACTAGAAGATCCTAAATAGTATCTTTGAGTCTGATAGACATTCAATACTTAATTCACAGGATTTTGTGGGGAAAATCCTTTGTTATAATCATTAAACCACTAAATAAATGTAAGTTAGTAATAATCTCCTACTATCGAACTTCATGGGAAATGTCTCTTTGAAAAAGAGTCAGCCATCTCTACCAATTGACCACAGGGCAAGAAAGTCAATCTAGTTTAAAGAATAAGGTACTGTGTGGGAGAGACAAGAGGGAGTATGTGCCACTCAAACCTTCACCAGCATTTTAACCCCCAACTTGTCTCAGATCCGAAGGTAGCCCTGAACTCTGAGGTCATGAGTGCTGGGATAAACAGTGACCCTCTGACCACCAGTCATAATTCTAACCTGGTCTCTCTCTATATATAGCCACAATGATGGCTATCTTCAATAGGAGCTACCTATGTGAAGAAGAGGACCACTCTCCTTACTACCACCAATGTCAGACACTAGCTGAGTGGATAGAATCGAGTGTACTATTCTCAGGATGATCATTTAACATTTAAAAGCTAGTTTGTTGTTTTTTTTATTGGTTGAGGATTCTAAGACAGTCTTGGGAGGGAGACTTTCGAAGGACAGAGGGGACAATGAAGAGCCCGGTGGCTTCCCTTGCCTCACCTGAGTTGGGTTTGAAGCAGAGATGTTTTTATTTATAGGTTAAAGCTTGGCGTGGAGGTCTAACACGGGAAGGGGATGGAACCTTGTCTGTATATATTGCCTATTTGCTGTCTAGTCAGTGGACACTTCTTAGTCCATCATTGAAGTGCTTCCTTTCATGAAGGGGAATAAACAACCAACTCTTTTTACTCCTACCTTCTGACTCTGATTTTGTTTACAGTGAGTGCTCATTTTTAAGTGAGTCACTTGTAATCAATTTTTATTCTATACACTGGCCAATTGTCATCATTGGTCAGGTTAAGACCCAGAACCCTAGGAATTGTGGTCCTTTTAGGTCAACTAGTTGTCATCTACCTACAAAGGAATTCCAATGAAGAAAATGACTGAATAACTAATTCTATGGGAACTGCAGTCACAAATAGTGAAGATCTAGAAAACAAAAGTCTTAAAAATTGTATTAAAAAAAAGATGAAAATGAGGGAAGTTTTGTACCTGAGGTATAACCCGCTGAGAGAAAGTCAGGTTGACTCACCCCTGGGCAATAGGAGCTGATGTTTCTCTTCAGAAAGTCCCTTCAATTGGAAAGTGTTGGGGGGGAAAGATTTCCAGTCACCATCAAGAAAAGTGGGTAACCTTCAGGAGAAAGTCTTTTTTCCCACCTTCTCTCTTTGGCATCTAGAGACCAAGAGACCACCAATTCCTCTCCCATCCAGTCTTCTCTCTTCAGGATTCCACTCCTGGGGCCCCTCCCCATCGAGGTGATCAGTTTCACATACCTTTCAGCCTGGCACTTTTTCCTAGTGCCAGCCTTTGTCATAAAATAAAGTCCTTTGCATAGACAAATAGTTCAAAGATCAAAAATAAATATCAGTGGAAAAAATAACAACATAATAGTTAATTTTTAGATAAAGCCCATTCTATACTGGGCCCTGGGCTAAATTCCTTACAAAAATTATCCCATTTGATCCTCATAACAATATCCTGAAAGGTGGGTCCCATTTTAGTGATAAGGTTAATGGAGGCAAACAGAGGTCAAGTGAAAACAGACTTTTGTTTTGCCGACTGTTCCTAGAAAACCATGAAGCCTCTTTACTTATAGTGGAAAATTCCTACATATATTGTGTTTCCTTATTTGAATATGAGCTCCTTGAGGGCAGGGAGTATTTATTTCTATTCATAGTCAAAAGACTTGGGGCAATATATATATATTTTTTTGCTTCCTGGCTCTTCCACAAAAAAGAATCTTCATCTCCCTGCTCCCTGCTATAATCTCTGGGTTATTCATTATGCATGGAATACTTTTTCTCTTCTACTTCCACTATTGACCTCCCTAGGTTTCTTTATGTCTCAAATAAAATACCACCTTCTATAGGAAAATTTCCCTAATCCTTAACTCCAGTGACTTCCTTCTGTTACATATTTCTCATTAATCATATATATTACTTATTTCACCTATATATTTTGCATATTGCCTAGTCTATTAGATTGTAAAATCTTTGAGGGCAGGGAATCTCTTTTGCCTCTTTTTGTATTCTCAGGGTTTAACATAGTAACTGGTATATACAAGGCACTTAGTAAATATTTATTAATAAATGATCTACAAAAAGGTACTTAAAATCTGATGGGATTAGCCAGCTCCACCTAATCTACTTTAAATTCTATTGTAAATCCTAGACTCTGGAAGTTGTTCTTTCCCTCAAGGAGAAACTCATCTGACAAGATCAAACTTGAAGTCTTCACTTCCAAGCTAACTAGACTGGGGGGTTCATAAGATCTTAATAGGGACAAGTATGAGGGTTTCTAGATTCCATGTTGACATGTGGTATTCTCAAGTTAATAATAATTATTAATATCTCCAAAAAGTTAGTAAAAACTGGTCCCCCGCCCCATCTTTACAAAGGCTTTAAAGTTTAAATTAATCTGAGAATTTGCTGCAGGAGTCCCAGGCTGATGATCTTAAATCCTAAGTACCAATCTTGATTACCTTTTTGTCTTAGAAGTTGATCCTATTGTATCCTTGTATTTTATTGTATCTGTTGAAGCTTCTTCCAGGAGATCAAGCCTAATAGATTGACAAATCTTCACATCAACCCCTTCTAGATAATCCAGTCCCCAAATACTCCCCTCTTTGTATCTGTCTCCAACTTCCTGATCATTTCTTTAAAGTATTTATTTGTTTGGATGTATCCACTGTGAAGTTAGTCTCCAATTTCTTGAAGATGCTAATTTACTTGAATGTGTCCATTGTAAAGCTGTCTTAAAACTGTTCAATTGTCACCAACCTCTTCAAAGGTAAATTCCATTGTATCTTGCTATAAATTGGGATTGTCTCTGTAAACCTGGGAACATTTTCTATCAGGAACATTGCATCAGAGGTTTTTTTTGTCAGTCAGTCAGTCAGTCTGTCCCTGGGATCTCAGAGGCAGGCATGGCCAGGTCTCTCTCTGTAATTCTTTGGAGGCCTGTTTTGGGTCAATGACTTGACACAGTGCCCCCACATTTCTCTCTCTCTTAATAAAGCATTACATTTTAAGTGATGATTCTCCCCGGTCATATTTTTAATATTGTTTGAAGAAGGTGTACATTGGAATTTACAAGGCCCCTCAATTTCCACTTTACACACTTCCCATCCACCTTTACCTCAAAGCCCATTCTGCCTTTCTCAATGTAAAGATCAAAGGCAAAACAACAGTCCATAGTGGAAATATATTTTTTCTCTCCAATAATTCTGCCTCATTTATTAAAGTTAATGGAAAGTCTGAAGGAATTTTCTAAAATGAAGAAACTATCCTGAACATGGAATTGAAAAGACCTAGGTTTAAATATGATTTTGATAACTTATGAGCTAGGGACAGCTATAGATTAGGTGGTTTAGTAGATTAAGAACCAAGCCCAGAGACTCAAGGTCCTGGGTTCAAATTTGACCTTAGGCACTTTCTAGCTATGTAACACTGGACAAGTCACTTACCTCCATTGCCTAGACCCATTTTGGCAAACCTATGGCATGTGTGACAGAGTGTGATGGAGGGAACTACTCTCTTCCCCCTCTCCATGTGTGCCTGAGGACATTTCTCACATCACCCACCCCTTTGCCCAGCAGCCCAAGGGGAATATTTCCCCCCTTCCCTGACTGGGATAAGGAAGGGGGACTCATATATGGCATGAGGGTAGCAGTTTGGGCACTCAGTTTCTAAAAGGTTCACCATCAATATCCTTGCAACTCTTCTATGTTAGAACCTATATACAGTATTGATCCCAAGATGTAAGTTAAGTGTGCAAGGGGAGAGTCAATTCCATTTTCACATGAGGAAGGGTTAAAAAAACTTTAAAATTTCTAAATTGTATAGCTCTGGACAAGTCACTTAACCTCTGACTTCCTCTGCTTCCACCTCTATAAAATTGAGATATAATAGTAACTACCCCCATGACTGAAGATCAAATGAAATATTTGCAAAGCTTGTTTCAAATCTTAAAGTGATTCAAAAATGCTACTGTTCAAAAGATTATTGTTCTTTGAATTAGTTGTCAGAACAAAATAGGCTATTATTTGCTTTGTCATTAATTCATTATAAACAAATAATTTTACTTTTCTCAACCTCAGTTTCTTCTTACATAAAATGAAGGCCTGTGATTAGAGTTAGAGAGTGACAAGCTGGTGAGAGATGACTCCAGAGTTCTTTGATTCTTTGAATTTCCTCTGCCTTTCATACTCTATGTATGCTCAACCTGATCCGTTTTCCCATTCCAAGAATGACATTAGAGTTTTCAAGTTATTAAATGAAGGCCCTAGTCCATAAATCACTGACATTCCAGCTGACTCATTTTGGCACTAACCAAAGTTCCATGTGGAAGATCTCAAGAGTTGGAGAGCAGGTGGGTCTTGTGGCAATATCAGCCTTACTCTGCCCCATTAGAATTGCACCCAGATTAATCTCCTCTACCCTTATGGGAAAGAAGGAGTTTCCTTATGGGAAACTTGATAGGGACTCAGTGTTTGGAACGAAAGCAAAGGAGAACTTGGGCTTTGAATCCAACTTACAGCTGTTAGCAAAGCTGTCCTTCAGAGTTGAAATAGTAAGCAGTCACCTACTAGTATGGTTTAAAGGAGACTAGAAAATCTCATCATCTTCAAAGAATATATTTGCCTTTTCTTTAACTACATTCATTTATATAATGTAATTATTCCATATTTGTTGGAAGTAAATTTGAGCTATCATTCAGTTGTTTTTTTTTTTTCTAGATGGAAGGGATCTCAAATATCATCTTTTTCCTAGGATCATGCAAGTTAAGAGTGATAAGTACCACAAAGGGAGCTTCTACCCAAAGCAGGATTCTTCTCAGTGATTTTTTTAAAGCCACAATGCAACTATGAGTTATTACTTTTGTTATTAGTCATATTGTTTCTAAGAATACTTTGGTCAAGTCAATTAACTTCATAAGCCTCTGTTTATTCCTCTGTCAAAGTTAAGCTTTAGACTACCTGACTTCTGAGATTCCTTCCAGTTCTAAATCTATGAACCCAAATGAGTTTCCAACTTTCATTTAAATTTTCCCAGTGACAGAGAATTCACTGTTATTTAAGGCTTCCTGATCCATTTTTATTCATTAGTTCAACCTCTCATTTCATAGCCATAGAAACAGTTTCACAAAATATGCTATTCACTTAAGCTTATGCAATTAACTAGACTATTTTAATACAAATTCTTGTTACCTTTTCCAGTACCTTTTACATTGCATTACAGCTACTCTCTCTTTAATAACCAAATAAGGTTGAAGCAATGGTAGTTTGTTTAAGTTGAGAGCAGGCAGGAAGGCAGGCATGGAGTGGCATTTTATTTTTTGACTCATCTGCTTGAAAAAAAAAATCAATGACCCTTCCTTCTATAGTTGAACTTGACTCTCTAAAGACCATGTCCCCTACTTCTACCACCAGGCGGTTAATATGCTTAATTTAGGAATTCTATCCAGGCTTTGGACTCTCCTGTTTGGTGAGATAAGAAGAGACAACTTACTTCCAACTATTATATATTGTCAACCTCATACTGCCCTTTACACATCATCCAGAATTTCATTAGGACCCCACAATATATGAAGAATAAGCCACTTTATTTCTCCTACCATCACCATTACTTATATTTGTACCACAAAGAAATCAAATAAAGAAGAAGAGGGCCGATGTGTACCAAAATATTTATAGTGGCTATTTTTTTGTGGTAACAATTAGGAACTAAAGAGGTACCTATTAATGTGAGAATGGCTGAATATATAATAAATTAATATAATATCATTATGCCATTAAAATGCTGAAATGGAAAATTTTGAAGGAACGTGGGAAGACTCACATGAACTGGTACAGAGTGAATTGAGCAGAAACAGATTAATCATTTTCCCTGTTGCTATTTGTGCATATGAGAGCTCTTTCTTTTCCTCTTAAACTTGGGAAAAAAAAATAGTCTAATCAATATCACTTATATTAGTGATGATGAACCTTTTAGAGAACAAGTGCCATGTCCTGACCCTCCCATCAAGTGCTGGGCACCCTCTACTCTTTACCCTACACAGGGGAGGAAGAAAGCTTTCCCATTGGGCTGCTGGGTAGAGATGTGAGTGAAGTGAGGAATATCCTCATCAAGTGTAGAGAGAAGGGGAATAACCTGAGAGCTCTGCTTTCCTCCAGCTCTTCCACCTGTGAGTTACCCACCTTACCCTCTGTGGGTTTCCATTGGGTTGCTGGGCAGAGGGGTAGGTGAAGTGAAAAAATGTCATTGGGTACAGTGGAGAGGGGGAAAGGAATAGCTCATCTGCATGAGTTCTTTTGTCTTTCTAGTAATGAACTCCAGCAGGGATGGGGAGACAGTGCTGGTCTACAAAGAGTGCTCTGAGTGCCATCTTTGATATTCATGCCATAGGTTCACCATCACAGACCTATATTTTATTGTACTATGTTTATATATATATATATATATATATATATATATATATATATATATATATATATATATACCAACATTTATTTTCCTGGCTGCCAGTCTTTATATCTTGTAGCCTCCTTTTAGAATGTAAAATCCTTCAGTTTAGGGGCTTTTTCATCTTTGCACATAAAGTGTTTAGCACACTATTTGGAATATAGATGGTGTGTATTAAATATTTGTTTATGTATTGGTTGATTAAAGAACTATTCACTGCCTAAGACCTGAACTCTTTAGGTTGTCATTAACATTCCTCCTATCTACTTTTCTAGTTTGACTTGACACAATAATCCTCTATCAACACTATGTACCAGCCTTTCCAGATTCATCATTGTTCTCTAAATGAATAGTGTGTTTTCTGTCATCTATAAGCTTTTGTAATAATTAAAATTATGAGCCTGATAATAGATTGATAACTTTATTAAATCAAAGTAATAGTAGAAGTAAAGAGAGGGAAAGGTAGGAAAGAGATAGAGAGATACTTAACTTTCTAATCTATTTGACACCATAATAGGCCAGTGGCTAAACTCCGACAAGGATTCCTTCATCTCTCCACCCTTCATCCAGAAGACCCAAACAAGCTCCTGGTGTGATCGTATAAACCTTTTTCTCCACCCACCAACTGTCGTACATCACATCTAAGGAACCAACCATAGTTTCTTAATTTGCCTGGGCCACCTAGGGGGGCAGTGCCTGTGGAATCAGTTTCCCTTCTTGTAGGTTCCTTGGTTCTTTAACTTCCTTTCTCTGAGGACTTATCTATACTTGAATTTATTCTGTGCTATTTGACCTCCAGGTCACTGAGAAATGACTTTTAAAAAAGGAGACACAATGGAGAGAAATTTACTCCAGGTACTTTGTTCATCACTCCCACATTTTGCACCCTATCTCTACTTCTCGAAATTCTCCTCCTTCTTTAGGACCTTTTTCACAAAACATTATCTCTTTCACAAATTTTTCCTTGTTCAGTAGGGATGGAAGCAATTCTTTTCTCTTCCAAATTCCTTTGATCATTGATTTGTTGAGATTCTATGGAATATCATCTCACTTTTTATGTTACATTCTGACTGATAATAGAATCACAGAATATTTCAGCTGGAGTTGACCTTACATCTAGTTCAACTTCCTCATGATGGAATTAATTTGATGGATGACTTCCTGAAGATAAGATGAGATGAGAAGATGAAAGGCAATGTGGTTTCAAAACAATGAATTTAGGAAGAATTGGAATCAGTTACCAACTCTGTGACTTCTTAATTTTTTAACCCTGGATCTGTGTTAGTGAACCCATGGCATGTGTGCTGGACCATGCTGGAGGGAGCTCTCCCCTTCCACCTCATTCCTGAGGACATTTCTTACATGACCTGCCCCTGTGCCCAGGAGACCAATAGTAGTGCTTCCCTCCCCTGTGGGGTAAGGTGGGAGGCTTACATGGGGCATGAGGGTTGCATTTTGGGCACTCATTTTGTATTTTAATAAAAATCCAAGACTTCAAAATTTTGTTTGAGAAAAGATCTTCAAGGAAAGAAGTTTGCTAACTCCTAAATCCAGAGAATGAACTGTTTCAGAAAGATGCCAAAAAACCTACACTACATCAAGAAGATCCAGAATGAACTTTGGGTGTCGTTGATTGAACTGAAGTTGGATTGAACATTTATTTGAATGTATAATCTTATTCCAAAAGGGGTCTGCCCTCTAACTGGTTTTTGTCAATGTGCCTAGCAAACATTGGTTTTTCTGTCTGTCTTTCTTCTATTTCCTTCTTCTATCTAACTATTGTAATTTCCTCTTAGAAGGTGAAATTATGTATGCAGCTGCAGTTAGAAAATTTGGAGGTGCAGGATGATTATGTTTAGTGATCAATTGGGGAGACTAGTCTCCCAATCATCATCAAGAGGGATTATGAATGTTAGATTACTCCACCCATAACAAAAACAAGAATGTCTACACCCATACTTAAGGATTAAGTATTTAGGAGGATGGCCTATGACAGACAGGTGCTAGCAAATGACAAATCAGAAACAACTGACAGACCCCTGGGCTGTCCTAAGTCAAGCTTAAGCTACCATTGGTACATGTGAGAAGCAGGAAAGTGATATAAAAACCGTCTATATATTTCGCGTCACTTCTTTTCTCTGGTCTCTTTCCACAGAGAGGTGGCTCTGGTGGCAGATTGCTGAACATTTCAGCATCTTGGCATGGCAGTAGCTATTGTCTCGGATTGGTGGTGAGTTTTCCTTGAACCTATACTGGGAGAAGCTTAGTAGCCTAGTTCAGGTGAGGCATCTTCACTGAGCTCTCTCAGAGTTTAGGCTGATTCTTTTCTCCTTTACCTTCCAAACATTATCCTCTTGAAAAGCCTCTAATCTTCTTCAAAGACCTCATAGCGGAGGTCTTTGAACTTCCCCTGGCACAGGCCAGGCAGGAGAAATCCTATACCCTCTTTCTCTCCTCCTTAATTCCTTCCCTCCATATTAATAAAAATCACCATAAATTTCCAAACTGACTTGGGTATTTTATTTGGGATTTTCTCTGGTGACCAAATTAATTTAGATTAGGTCACAACCCTAAAATTATCCATACAATCTTCAAAATGTTTACCATGACTGCCCTAAATAAAGTACTTCTCTCTGGGTTTCAGGACTCCCATTTCTCTGGAAAACAACAGCTTGATCTCTAAAATCTCTTGCAATTCTTACGTCTTATGTTCTAAGATTCTTTCCATCTCTGTTATTCCTATAAACCTCAACCAACTTCATAGTGCTGCTGGGCCAAATTCTTAGTCGTGGATAAGATCTATCTCTTCCCATATCATTAAATTTAAAACAAATAAGAACTTGCAATCTACTTGACTATTTTACTTTTTGCATATGTATAAGGCAGTAACCTAGAACCTTTGAATTGCTCATCTATCTCATAGCTTCCTAGGTCCTATGTTCAGGTTTTATAGTGTAATTATTGCTTTGATTTAAGCCGTTTCAACGTAGAGGGGAAATATAGTACCACTAATATTTCATAATTGATAAGGTATAAATTGGCAATATTGAGACAATAGGATCAAGAGGTAATTAGTGATACTGTCAACTTTTAGTATACAGAGGGTAAAAATTCATACCTTTCTCCAATAGAATGTAAATTCCTTGAAGGTAAGGATTTTCTCATATGTGTGTGTGTGTGTGTGTGTGTGTGTGTGTGTGTGTGTGTGTGTGTATTTTAATCCCAATATGTAGAAGAGTATCTAAATTATAGCAGATACTCCATAAAACATTTGTTGATTGAATAGATGAATGTTGATGGATAAGAGTTATGAAGTATATATAGTCAGAAGACAACATAATAATTATGATTCAAAAAGATCCATAAACCTTGTTTTCTCCTAAAAAATCTCAACAACTGATAAAATAATGTTTGAGATCTCTACAATGAAAGCCATAACTTTGTTGGTTTTATCCCTAGGATCTTATGTGGTGATAAAACTGTATTACCAGGGCCAGACTTGAATAAGGCAAATCTCTTCGAATATCTATTGCCTTTAGGTATTCTAAGTTTAGCTCTCTATTAAGAGTAATTTTATTTATTTGTTTTTAGGTTGATCAAGAATCAGGTAATAATCCTGAACTATGGGGAATATACATCAAAGTTACCAGGGCTATCTAATTGGCCTCTATTTATAAGTAGAAAGGAATTCCTTCTACAATAAAATGTAAACAACATAGCTTGGCACTCAAGGCCCACCTATTACCTTTCTAAGTTTATTTCTTTTAAAAAAAATCCTTAGTGAAGTTTATTATTTTTACATCTAGACATAATTTTTGACAATTATTTTCTGACACTTTTCAATTCAAATCTCCCTCTTTCCCTTTCCTTCCCTTCTCAGGGTAGTAAATGGTCTGATATATATTTTAGCAGTGCTATCATGAAATACATATTTTCATATACTGAATAATGTGATTGAAGACATATCACACATACAATAAAAAAAAAAAACCATAAAAGACATAAACAAACAAATCAAGTATGGTCCCTTTCACTTTAATTAGATTCCAACAACTCCTTTTACAGTTGTGGATAACATTTATTCTTTTTCATGAGTCCCTTGGGCTTTTTATGGAACATTGTTTTGCTGATAATAGTTTAGTTCATCACAGTTCATCACTGCATAATATTTCTGTCACTATGTACACAGTTCTCCTGGTTTTGCTTACTTCACTTAGCATCAGTTCATATAAGTCTTTCCATTTTTTTCTCAACTCATCCTGTTCATCATTTCTTATGGAGAAATAGTTTTCCATTACAATCATATACCACTGCTTCTTAAGTCATTCCCAGATGATGGACACCATCCTATTTTCCAATTCTTTACCACTACACTACAAAAAGATCTGCTGAAAATATTTTTGTACAAGTAGGTCCTTTTTCCCTTTCTCTGATCTCATCATCTTATTGCCAACCCACATCCATTTATCGTTCTTTCTCTTCTTTTAGCCTATTCCTGTTCACAACTATTTTTGTTTTTTTTTTCCTCCATCTCCTGGGTTCCCTTTCCCTTTTGTCTGTCCCTACTCCTATTTTTTGTTCCCCTTCTCCTTCTTACTTCCCTATTGAGTTAGATAGATTTCTATACTTAACTGAGAGTGGATGATATTCCCATTTGTGTCAATTCCAATGAAAATAAGGTTAAAGCATTGCCTGCCTCCCTTTCATCTTTCCTTCTACTATACTAATTCTTTCATGCCTACTCATATGAGATAATTTCCCCCCAAATTTCTCTCTGTTCTTTTCACAGTATATTATTCTTTCTTATTCATTGATTTTTGAAAACAATACCCCATCATATCTAGCTTATTTCAGGTCTTTATATTCTTCTATTCATTGTTCGAATACTGATAAAATTCTTGAGTATCATCAGTACCTTAAGTATCTTAAATACTTCAAGTATGACAGATATCTTAAGCATCTTAATTATCACCTTCTTACTAGTATTGTAATCAGTTTAACCTCATTGTTTCCCTTGATTACCTTAAGTTATCATAAGTATTTAAAATATCTCTTGTACCATAAGTATCTTAAGGTTTCTAGTTATCATTTTTCCATTCAAGGAATATAATCAATTTAACTATATTTCCCCCTGATTTCTTTAAGTATATTAAATACTTCATGTCTCTCTTATACTAGAGAAATCTTAAGTGTGCTAGTTACTCCTTTGCCCTGTAAGGAAGTGATTAGGTTAATACCACTGATTCCCTTAGTTTTATATATATATATATATATATTTATCTTTTTATGCTATTTTTGTCAGAAATGCCTGGAATTCCTTTATTTAATTAAAGTCCATTTGTCTCCTAGAATATTATACTTAGTTTTGCTGAGTAGGTAATTTTAGGTTTTAAGTCTAGATTCTTTGCTTTGCAGAATATATTGTTCTTTGCCTTAAAAAATCTTTTAATATAGAAGCTTCCAGGTCCTATGTAATCCTGAGAAACACTGGTTTCTCAGTGTTTACTTTTTTTTTATGGTTGCTTATAATATTTTCTCCATTGCTTGAGAGTTTTGTAATTTGGCTATAATAGTCCTGCAATTTTAAAATTTTAAATTTCTTTAATCAGGTGATCAGTGGATTCTTTCAATATCTATTTTTTCCTCTTATTTAAGAACATCAAGGCAGTTTCCCCTGAATTTCTTTCACTATTTTGTATGGATTCTTTTTCTTTCTTTTTTTTTTGTTCATGGCTTTCAGTCAGTTCAATGAGTCTCATACTAGCTGTTCTAAGTAATTTGATTTCACACTGCAAAATTTAATTTTTCTTTCTATTTTTTTCATTCTTTTGAATTTGTTTTATTATTTCCTGCTATATCATGGAGTCCTTAGATTCCATTTCTCTAATGCTAATTTTTAGGGGGTGATTATATTTTTTGAGGGCTTTGCTCTTTCTTTCTTAGGCATTTTTGTTTGTTTGTTTGTTTGTTTTTCCTGTCTGAGGTATTGTGTTTCTTTTTACTTTAGGAAATAGTTTTTTGCAGTAAGTTTTTGAGCTATGCTCTTGATTTTTTATTACACTTTCTTTTCTAATATTTCTTTTCTAATTTTATTATTTTTTTCTATTCTTTTTTTGGAATTTTTCCAGGAATTTATTTTTGGGTTTGAAATTCCTTTCGCATTTTCCTTTGAGGCTTCACACACTTTCATTTTTTTTAAATTATTGTGTTCCTCTTAGCTTGTATTTTGTCTGTAATATTTTATATAATCTCTTGTTGAGATATTTTTTCTAAGCATCAGTCTTTTTTCTTGTCTTTTGTTCATTTAGGTGTTATATTTTCCCTTTATTTTGTCTGTATGCAGAAGCTTATCCCTATTCCTGGGATCAAGAGAGTATTGTCATGTGCTTTTACTGTGCCCAGAGTTGACTCCACTATCTTGTCTCAGATTGAGCACTCTTCAGAGATGTAATGTTTGACATGTTCTATGAAGGTTTTCAACTGCTCAGTACAAATGATTGGACTTGAGTTCTGCATAGTCCTACTGAGGTTGGACATTGTTGACCTGAGTTCTTCACACTGCTGCTCATGCTGGTAGTGCTTGGCCCTGTTCTGCCTGGATTATGCAAGTCTACTTTCCCTGACACTGCTGTTTATTCTGTTTTGCATATTTTTCTGCTTTTTTCCCTGCAACTGGACTGAGATGGCTATTCTTTTTCCTGCTTCCTGTGCTATATTGCACCTGAATTTTGCAGTCTTTTGGAGAGTGATTGACTATCTTTGAATATTTCTTCCTTCACCATCTTGGCTTCATCTGATGCAACTACAGCTCCAAGTTTATTTTATTCTACTCTTCATATGTATTCCATTTTGTTCCAACTAAATGAGATCACTTACCATCTCATAGGATCATTTTTTCTCCTTTTTATTGTCTTTGAAAATCCTCTGTTCTTCTAATCACCAGTTGAAACCCTGCCTTTATGAAGTCTTCACTTAGTTTACCTCTTCTCCCCAACTATCTGATGAAAATTTTCCCTTCTTAAATTTTTGTCATTTTCTTCTGAACCTCACCATTGTCCCCATAATATTGCAACATCTACCATATTTATTTCTGTCTATGTCATAACTCCTTGATTATAATTTCCTTGAAAATAGGCTATATGTCATTATTCTTATCTTTATACCTTGTATACAGCAGATTTTTATATATTTATTGCATTTTAAAAATTGTTTCATGGGACTTCCAGGTAAACATGGTGGCAATCTAGACGTGAATTACTTCCTCTCCCCAGAACGAAGGAAATAGACTACCTCAAAAGAGCATAAAAATCATCTTTGGAAGATTGGAGGGACTCTTCAACAGCCCACAGTAATGAAGGTACAAGGGGTTTGGACACTTGCAAACTATAAGAGGGAGAGAAAGCTCGCTGCCAAGCCTGAGCTGAGTTGAGCTGCCCTCCCCCATCCCAGTGCACTCACCAGAGACAGTGAGTGAGTGAGGAACATCTCTGCAGTGAGTGGGGAGCACTCCAGGGTCCTTGGGATCTAAAGAGGACTCCCAAGGAACTATCCCTCAGAACAGTTTCGCAGGAGAGCTCATAGAAAGAGGGGGCTCCTGCAAACTGCAAATGCCTTGGAGGCTCTATAAACGGCCTGAGGCAAAATATCCTCTTCTCCTCGCTGTAGTGGGGGCAGGGCATGCCAGAGTCCTTGGGAATGGACAAGGACTACCAGGGAACTAGCAGAGCAGTTTTAGAGGGGAAGCCTGCACTCACAGGAGAGAAGAAACCACAGACTGCATGGGCGGGTGCACTAACAAACTTTGGAGGCTGGGAAGAATCAGCCTTAGGCAAAAACATCAAAATCCATCCTTTTCACTCAGATTTCTGATTGAAAAGGAAAGGGAAAACCACCAAAGGGATGGCTCAGAGTGCCCAAGATCAACCCTCCAAGAAGAAAGGGAAAAAAAGTGACTATTTAAAACTTTTATGGAGGGAAAAAGCAGGCTACAGACAAAAAAGAGGATGAAATACAAACAAAATCAAAACACACCCCCCAAAATGGAAATTATCCACAAGCTCTGGAAGAACTCAAAATGGAGCTTATCCAAAAGATGGAAACCTTCTGACTAGGAAAATGGGAACAAATTCAGAAAGAGTTCTTCAGCCTGAAAGACAAAATCTCACAATTGGAGAAAGAGCTGAAAGCCTCTAACAGATGGGCAGACCAAACTGAAAAGCAAAACCAGTCCTTAAAGACCAGAATTAAGCAACTAGAAGACAGTGATCTTGCAAAACAGCAAGAATTAATAAAGCAAAGTAAAAAAATTAATGAATTAGAATAAAACATAAAATATCTCACTGACAAGGTGGCATACCAGGAAAACAGAGGAAGGAGAAACAATTTGAGAATCATTGGTCTACCTGAAAAACCAGAGATGAACAAAAACATTTATACCACATTACAAGAAATCATAGAAGAGAATTGCCCTGATGTTCTCAAACAAGGGGGTAAAATAGAAAATGAAAGACTTCATAGAACACCCTCTATACTAAATCCCCAAAAGACAATCCCTGGAATGTAATCGCCAAATTCAAGAGCTTCCAAGCTAAGGAGAAAATATTACAAGAATGTAGGAAGAAAAACTTCAGATATAGAGGCATATCAATAAGGATCACACACAACCTAGCAGTGACACGCTAAGAGACTCTAAAGCCAGGAACACGATATTCAGAAAGGCAAAAGACTTATTCTTCAACCAAGAATCAGCTACCCATCAAAACTGACTATATACTTCCAGTGGAAAGTATGGGCATTCGACAAAATAGAAGATTTCCAAATATTCATGAAGAAAAGACCAGAACTCAGTGGAAAGTTTGACATCCAAACACAAAGAGCAAGAGAAAAATGAAAAGGTAAATATGAAAGAAAGGGAAAAGGAGAAAAGTGCTTTTTTTCTTTTTATTCAAACTCTCTTCTATAAGGGCCACAATTAGATCAAATCATATATACTAACATATGGGTATAATGTTATGTGCGACTTTCAAAAATTGTGTGCATTAATAGAGTAATCAGAAGAACCACTCATAGGGAAAGATTGGGGCATTAATATGATTCAGGAGGGGAGGGAGAAAAAAAAGAAAGAAAAAGGAAGGGGGGAATCAATGAAGGTACTAAGATATACTTGAAGAAATAGAAATAAATTAAATAGATCAATCTTTGTCACACAAAGATACACACGGGAAGGGGAGGGGAAGAATTCTCTCATAAGAAGGAGAGGAAACGAGTGCTAACTGTTAATACCAAAAACCTTACTCTCAGTGAAACTAACTCTGAGAGGGAAGATCATCTAGATCCATTGAGATCTTGATTTCTACCTTATCCAACAGGGTAAGGGAGAAGGGAAAATGAAGGGGGGTAGAGGGGGAGGGAATACCAAAAGGGAGGGAAGGAGAGGGGGGAGGGGAAGGGAACAAAATGGGAGGGGTTAGAAAGGGAAGCATAACAAGGGAGGGACCTAGGGGGACTGATTTAAAATAAACCACAGGTTTAAAAGGTAATAGTAAAAGAAGAAAGGTGAGAATTAGGGGAGGATATCAAAATGCTGGGGCAGTCACAAATGACAATCATAACATTGAACGTGAATGGGATTAACTCACCCATAAAAAGTAGACAAATAGTAGAATGGATTAGAATCCAAAACCCTACCATATGTTGTCTTCAGAAAACACACATGAGGTGGGTAGAAACTCACAAGGTCAGAATTAAAGGTTTGAGTAAGACCTATTGGACCTCAACTGACAGAAAGAAGGTAGGAGTAGCAATCATGATATCTGACAAAGCCAAAGCAAAAATAAACCTGATTAAAAGGGATAAGGAAGGTAAATACATCCTGATAAAAGGTAGTATAGACAATGAGGAAATATCACTAATCAACATGTATGCACCAAATGGTATAGCACCCAAATTTCTAATGGAGAAATTAGGAGAATTGAAGGAGGAAATAGATAATAAAACTATACTCGTGGGAGATCTGAACCAACCATTATCAAATTTAGATAAATCAAATAAAAAATAAATAAAAAAAGAAGTAAAAGAGGTGAATGAAATCTTAAAAAAAATTAGAGTTGATAGATATATGAAGAAAAATAAATAGGGACAAAAAGGAATATACCTTCTTTTCAGCCACACATGGCACATTCACAAAGATTGACCATACACTAGGTTATAAAAACATAGCATACAAATGCAGAAAATCTGAAATAATAAATGCAACCTTTTCAGATCATAAGGCAATGAAAATAATGATCAGCAAGGGTACATGGAGAGCAAAATAGAAAATCAATTGGATATTAAATAATATGATGTTCCAAAATCGGTTCATTAGAGAACAAATCATAGAAACAATAATTTCATTGAAGAAAATTACAATGATGAGACATCCTTTCAAACCTTATGGGATGTAGCCAAAGCAGTACTCTGAGGAAAATTCATATCCCTGAGTGCATACATAAATAAATTAGGGAGGGCAGAGATCAATGAATTGGACATGCAAATAAAAAAGTTGAAAACGAACAAATTAAAACCCCCCAGAACAAAACCAAATTAGAAATCCTAAAAATTAAGGGAGAAATTAATAAAATGGAAAGTGATAGAAGTATTGAACTAATAAATAAGACAAGAAGCTGGTACTTTGAAAAAAAAACAATAGACAAGGTACTGGTCAACCTAATTTAAAAAAGGAGAGAAGAAAAGCAAATTCACAGTATCATAGATGAAAAGGGGGACCTTACCTCCAATGAAGAGGAAATTAAGGTAATCATTAAAAACTTCTTTGCCCAATTATATGGCAATAAATATGCTAACATAGGAGATATAGATATTTACATAAATATAAATTGCCTAGACTAGCAGAAGAAGAAATAGAATTCTTAAATAATCCCATATCAGAAAAAGAAATCCAACACGCCATCAAAGAACTCCCTAAGAAAAAATCCCCAGGGCCTGATGGATTCACTAGTGAATTCTATCAAACATTCAAAGAACAGTTAACCCCAATACTATACAAAGAATTTGACATAATAAGCAAAGAGGGAGTGCTACCACACTCCTTTTATGACACAAATATGGTACTGATTCCAAAGCCAGGTAGATCAAAAATGAAGAAGGAAAACTATAGACCAATCTCCCTAATGAATATAGATGCAAAAATCTTAAACATGATACTAGCAAAAAGAATTCAGCAAGTGATCAGGAGGGTCATTTACTATGATCAAGTATGATTCATACCGGGAATGCAGGGCTGGTTCAATATTAGGAAAATCATCCACATAATTGACCATATCAACAAGCAAACAAACAAAAACCACATGATTATTTCAATAGATGGAGAAAAAACATTTGATGAAATACAACACCCATTTCTATTAAAAACACTAGAAAGTATAGGAATAGAAGGGTGTTTCCTAAAAATAATAAACAGTATATATCTAAAAACATAAGCTAATATCATCTGCAATGGGGATAAACTAGATGCATTCCCAATAAGATCAGGAGTGAAACAAGGATGCCCATTATCACCTCTATTGTTTAACATTGTACTAGAAACACTAGCAGTAACAATCAGAGAAGAAAAAGAAATTGAAGGAATTAAAATAGGCAATGAGAAGACCAAGTTATCACTCTTTGCAGATGCTATGATGGTCTACTTAAAGATTCCTAGAGAATCAACCAAAAAGCTAGTCAAAATAATCAACAAGTTCAGCAAAGTTGCAGGATACAAAATAAACCCACATAAGTCATCAGCATTCCTATATATTTCCAACACATCTCAGCAGCAAGAATTAGAAAGAGAAATCATCTTCGACAAAATAAAATACTCAGGAATCTATCTCCTGAGACAAACACAGGAACTATATGAACACAACTACAAAACACTCTCCACACAATTAAAACTAGACTTAAGCAATTGGAAAAACATTAACTGCTCATGGGTAGGACGAGCCAATATAATAAAAATGAAAATCCTACCCAAACTTTTCTATCTTTTTAGTACCATACCCATGGAACTTCCAAAAATTTTTTTTTTACTGAATTAGAAAAAACCATAACAAAGTTCATTTGGAAGGACAAAGGATCAAGGATATCCAGGGAAATAATGAAAAAAAAAATACAAAGGAAGGTGGCCTTGCAGTCCCAGATCTCAAACTATACTATAAAGCTATAGTCATCAAAACAATTTGGTATATTGGCTAAGAGACAGAAAGGAGGATCAGTGGAATAGACTTGGGGTAAGTGACCCCAGCAAGACAGTCTTTGACAAATCCAAAGATCCTAGCTTTTGGGACAAAAATCCACTATTTGACAAAAACTGCTGGAAAACTGGAAGGCAGTGTGGGAGAGATTAGGTCTGGATCAACACCTCACACCCTACACCAAGATAAACTCAGAATGGGTGAATGACCTGAACATAAAGAAGGAAACTATAAGTAAATTAGATGAACACAGAATAGTATACATGTCAGATCTTTGGGAAGGGAAAGACTTTAAAACCAAGCAAGACATAGAGTCAGAAAATGTAAAATAAATAATTTTGATTACATCAAATTAAAAAGTTTTTTGTACAAACAAAACCAATGTAACCAAAATCAGAAGGGTAGCAACAAATTGGGAAACAATCTTCATAACAAAAACCTCTGACAAAGGTCTAATTACTCAAATTCATAAAGTGCTAAAGCAATTGTACAAAAAATCAAGCCATTTTCCAATTGATAAATGGGCAAGAGACATGAATAGGCAATTTTCAGCCAAAAAAATCAAAACTATTAATAAGCACATTAAAAAGTGTTCTAAATCTCTGATAATCAGAGAGATGCAAATCAAAACAACTTTGAGGTATCACCTCACACTTAGTAGATTGGCTAACATGACAGTGAAGGAAAGTAATGAATGCTGGCATGGATGTGGCAAAGTGGGGACATTAATTCATTGCTGGTGGAGTTGTGAATTGATCCAACCATTCTGGATGGCAATTTGGAACTATGCCCAAAGGGTGATAAAAGAATATCTGCCCTTTGATCCAGCCATAGCACTTCTGGATTTGTACCCCAAAGAGTCAATAAGTAAAAAGACTTGTAGAAGAATATTCATAGTTGAGCTCTTTGTGGTGGCAAAAAACTGGAAAATGAGGGGATGCCCTTCAATTGGGGAATGGCTGAACAAATTATGATACATGTTGGTGATGGAATACTATTGTGCTAAAAGGAATAATAAAGTGGAGGAATTCCACGGAGACTGGAACAACCTCCAGGAAGTGATGCAGAGTGAAAGAAGCAGAACCAGGAGAACATTGTACACAGAGACTGATACACTGTGATACAATAGAAAGTAATGTACTTCTCCATTAGTGTCAATGCAATGTACCTGAACAACCTGCAGGCATCAAGGAGAAAAAAAAAAACACTACCCACAAACAGAGGACAAATGGTGAGAGTTAAAACACTGAGAAAGGACAACAGCTTGACTACAGGGGTGGAGGGGATATGATCGAGGAGAGACTCTGAATGAACACCCTACTAAGGAAACCAATAGCATGGAAATGGGCTCGGGTTGATGATGCATGTGATATCCAGAGGAATCATGCATCACCAATGGGAGGGGTAGGGTGAAGGGGGGAGGGAAAAAATTGTGATCTTTGTTCCTAATGAATAATGTTTGAAAATGACCAAATAAAATAATGTTTAAAATTTTTTAAAATTGTTTCATGTTTACAATGCACTTTATATTTGTCATCTCTCTGGAACAGCCCTGAAATGTTTTTAGTTCTGTTAACCCAGAAAATTCTTAAAGACTCCTGGTTTCATAGCCCTCAACATTGGTGAAATATTTTTGTATTATCAATATATAAAATCTTGGATTTGGAAAAGACATCACTGGACATCTAATTTAATCCATTCCTATAAAAAGAATCTCTTTTTTATTATCTCCAATAATTGATCAATGACCCTCTATTTAAATATTTCTACAGAAGAAGAACCTAACAGCTCCCCAGGGAATTCATTGCACTCATGGACATTTCTATTTTAATTCTGCCTCTTTAAAGTGTCCAGTGATACTTTCTAATTCTGCCTGCTAGGGACAAGTAAAAGATAAGGCCCTATCAATCTTCTCTAAGCCTTCTCTTCAAATACTTGACAGGTTTACCCCATGTCTTTCCTTTTTCCAGGGAGAAAAAAAATCCTTCTACAGATTTTTTGCAGTCCTTTCACTAGAGAACATTTTTGTATATAGCTAGTAATGTTCTTACACATGTTATTGTGAGGAGATACTACGTCCCCTTCAAATTGAGTCATTTCAAAACCATAGGGGATAGATAAATTGTATCTTTAAGTATAATGTGGCTACGGAGAGCTCACTGTTCTGTGTGCCAGAGTGGACTGGGTATGCTTCATGCAATGCCAATTGCCTTCCACAGGATGGAAATCTGACCTGTTAAAAGGAGAGTCAACCACATTGTTTTATTTAGAAGAACAGCTGCTAGTCATGTGCACTGCTCCCCCCCCCCCCCCCCCCCGCCATCTCCTTTAATACAAGGGCCATTGAGATGTTAAGCATGAAGGCATAGTACATCATCCTGTTGAACATTGCCAAGAAAGTCTGTCACACAGCATCAATGCCTTTCATTGCTGGTATTCTCCCTTTACCCTTCACACTAAAGACTCAAGGATTCATATTAATATTAAATCTACTGCAAAATTTGGAACAGCAATGATATTCTATAATGGGAAAGGATCCTGGATGTTTTACCCTTCATTAAAGTTTTTCTACAATAAAGATAAAAACTGAAAATATGTGTGAAAAGGTTAAAACTAAACTGTGGTTCTTTCACTTTAAAAGAAAAATTTCTTTGGATGCTCACCATGTCCTCATTTCTTCATTTCCCCCTTTGTGTTTCAACTGGAGAAAAGGGTTATCCACAAGGCATTTGTTACCTATAAGTATGTCATGCAGAGTAGTTTCAATAAAGGTCAAAGATTCAGAAATGCCTTTTGGCCAACTGGATTGGTGATATAAAAAAATATAATCAGGGTTGAGAAATAACGAATAAAATGTCAGTCAAAATTCTTCCTTTTTTTTCCTTCCTAGATTGAAAATCCCCTTGAGAATTAGAACAGCCTGATTGGCAAAGCAGCAATTGCACCTTAATTTCTTCAGTCAGAATCCTAAGAGGACTTGTAATCAAACCCCTACAAGTCTGATTCACAAACCTCCTTCTCTGCTTGAAAACCCCAAATGACAAGACATTTCAATAAAGTTTCTTTCTTTAGAATATAACCTTCTTGAGAACAAGAACTGTCCTTCCTTCTGTATCTATAATGCTTAGTGTAGTTTTTATCACCCAGTAAGGACTTACTAAATGATTTTTCATTCATTCATTCATTCATTCATTCATTCATTCATTCATTCAATCATTCATTCATTCATTTATTCAGTGTTGGAAAACAATTTAGGAATCTTCAATAAATAAAACCATGGAGGGCCAGAGAGGCCAAAAATCATGCTGGAGCTTAAGTAGCTTATAAGTAGCCTAGCCAAGGTTTGAATCTAGTATTTAGGAATCCTTTAAGGGCTCCATTCAAAGTACATATCCTTGAATGAGGAGGTATGGCTTGTCTGAAGGCTGGGTATAGGCTGGGGTTCACGGGAGGTAAAGTTAATCAGAAGAAAGTTATGTTATGCCCTAGTCTGCCTTCACCAAGCCCTCTTATATATCCTGTGGGCACAAGCAGTCCTTAGACATCAGGGGAAATGCTGTCCCCAGCCTTCTCCTTCCCTTCAATTTAGAGCAAGGGATCAGGCTTGATTGCTGCTTGCTCCAAAACCATTTCCCCGAATTGGCCTTTGATCACTGTCAGTCATATATTAGATTTTACCTTCTGAGAAGAGCTGTTTGTTTCTGAGAACAAGCTGTACACATTGTGCTCCTCTTACTTAACTCATGGGCAGCATCTGCTCTGCTGTTATGCCTGATTTACGGGTGGGAAAAAAAAAACTCAAGGTTATAACGGGTTAGGAATCTTAAGGAAAACATATGCCCCCTCCTTCCTCATGTTTTGCCATCCTTCTCCCCTCCCCCATTTCCCTCCTTCCACACCCACTCACCCAATACATCCAGTGCCTACTATCCAGGGCTCTCTTTCGGATCCTGTGTTGTCTAGTCAGCATGGAGGAAGAGATGGAGGCCCAGAGCCAAGAATGAGTCACTCGCAAGTCATGTACTGTATGTTGTCAGGCTTGGCACAGTATCCTTTAGAAAGAGGTTGGAGTGATGAAGATTTTGCATAGCTTTCAGAAGGATAAGCTGGATTCCCAAAGAGGGGAATATAGCTTCATTGATTTGTAGACTTTTGGGGACCTTGAAGAACCCTTTCCTACAACCCATTCTATAGATGAGGAAACAAAACGGATGTGATTGAATGACTGATACAGCTCAGATAACAGAGCATAGGCAAGAATTCAGGACCTCGATGGCTGGACCAGGGGTCATTTCAATGGTCCGTGGTCCTTTACTAGTGAATGAATTACATGGTGACTGTTGGATCTGAAGAAACTTGGAGAGTCTAGTTCATCTATAGAAGGGATATTGATGCTTTGACTCAAAAAGTCCAATCCCTTACTCGAAAGTCTACCTGTAAAGCCATAGCTGTGTGTGGATGGAGCAGAGAGCATGTTTATGACTGCGTGGGGGTGCATATGAATATGAATCTAAGGGTGAGTGGACTCTTTGATAGATGAAGGGCAGTGAGTGTATAGAGATAATGAGTATGGAGGTATCATTTTCAAGGGCATCATTGGCAAAAATTTTTGAGATTGTGTGCCCAAACTGCAAATTCAAGGTGCCTGTGAACCTTCCACATTACTCTGGAGAGCAGAGGGAGGAAGTACTTTGCAGTGGGCTGCTGAACAGAGGGATGGGGCATTCGAAAAATGTCCTCAGACTCTGTGGAGAGGGGGAACAGAGCAGCCCCCTTTGTGCCACCCCGGCATCCATACCATAGCTTCACCAAAACGGGTTTAGGGGGAAGGACTAGTCTTGCAGTAAGAAGACCTGAATTTGCCTAATGATTTTGATATTTAGAAGCTCAGTAATCTTGAACAAGTTACTCAATTTCCCCATGTTTTAGTTTCCTCATCTGAAAAATGGGTTTCATATTTGTACTGCTTCCCTTATCGGACTGTTACAAGAAAAGCATTTACTTTTTGTTTTTCTATGCAAAGTTGTGATTTCATTGATATAAGAACTTTCTGATGTATATTTTACTTCAATAAAATATAAGCTCTTTGAAGGAGTTCAGTTAATGGGTAGAGATTATTTCATTCTTTATATTTATAGCCCTAGTACTTGGCACATATTAGATACTTAATGAATTCTAATTGAATAATAGATTAAAATACCCTCTGTCAGTGATATCAGTAACTCCTCTGTAATTTATAGTATTGACTGCTATCTGGAGCACTAAGAAGTTAAGAAAATGGCTCATGATCATACAAGTATGCATTGTAGATAAGATTTGAACTCTAGTTTTCCCAGTCTAAGGCCAGCCTGCCATCCACTATATCATCCTGCTTCTCCAAAGTAATCTATAAATCTCAAAACATTATGGAAATATGGAGTTCTGTCATTAGTATTACTAAAGAAACTAGTCAAGGATTTCTTCAAATATTTTTCAACCAGCGTTTGGTTGAAGCACTCATTTGTGACTGCCAAGTAAATATTTCTTGGAAACTAACTGTGCCATAAAAGCTGAACCTTGATTCTCTGTAATAGCAACAAGCTTCAAGTCTGGCATTGACCTAGCAGTATATTGGCCGGGCCAAGCTGCCAAAGACTTCAGGCTCAATATCCATACTGCCTTCTCTCAATTTACCAAAGACACACTTTGGAAAAAAGACTGGCACCTATCTGGGAATCTTGGCTCCATTTTGTTCACTTATTGAAGTACTTGGGGGTATTTCTTCTCATTTTCTGCTTCCTCCATCTTTATAAATAGGCCAAGGATATGGCTTTTGTGGAGCAACTTCATATGGTAACAAAAGTTATGGGTTTAGTATTAGGAGTCCTGGGGTCATAATCATATTTTTGACAATAATAATCAAAGTGACAATTAAGAAGCCACTTTACTTTCATGAACTTCAGCATCCTTGTCTTTAAAAAAAGAAAACAATGGTAAGCCTTCCTAAAAGGACAGTAATTCAGCAGACTGCATAGAGGGTTCAGGAAGACTTGTATTCAAGTTTCACTTCTGGAATATACTAGCTTGGTGTCATAGGATAAATAATTTACCCTTCAGTGCTTTAGGCAGTTTTTTTTTTTAAAGTTTGTACATTATTGGCAAGTTGTCAATTTAATAAAGTGGAAGGAGTTTCCATTCTGTGCTTTCCTCATGTGGTCCCAATTGTAGAGTTTGGCCAAAGATAAACAACTAATCTGTGTAACAGTGTGATTGTGAGAGAAACACTAGCATAAATTTTAAAGAAACATAAAAAATGAGCATTTTAATCATCCTTAGGAAAACACACTAAGAAAAAGAAGCAATTACTCCAGTCTCATTTTGCTATTTATTATTATAGCATTAATTGATCAAATCCAGTCATTTACCAACCTAATGGGGAATTCCAAGAGGATACTGCTTTCTTTAGGGAGATATCACTCAGATGGCTTCTGTAGAATGTGCAAACATAAATATTCTTATTCAACATTTTAAAATTACATTTTTCTAAAGAAACTAAAACTTCATCTATGCTGCTTTATGAAACAGTTGTTCATCAAAGTATTGGTGTTTGTTGGAAAGAAATATATGGTAATGAAGATGGGTTGATCATGAGATAAAAGAGATGGACAGTCTTAATTTGCCACTGGTGTTTTAAAGTGTCACTAAAACTCACAGAAGGCCCCGGTACATGAAATGAACCCATGACAAGACCTGGACAGGCAGACATGGATGGACTACTAGCTGGAATTACTCATGTCAGTAAGATAGCAGATTCTTTTGCTGACTAAATGGCACTTTGGTATCCAATTCCAAATCTAATACTTAGAGATTGTATGAACATGAGATGTGATGAATCTTTCTGAACTTCTCTTTAATTATTTTTAATAGGAAGATAATATAAATAATAATTAACTCCCTATATTGTTCAGGGAGAAGCATATTACAAAAGTCAAAGCCCTATGAAGGTATAAATTATAATAAAAGATGATACAATGGCATTGGAGTGGGCCTTTGTGTTTCTTTGTATCCTCAAAGATTAGCACAATGCCTGTCACAGCAGTTCTCTAATAATTAGTTATTGAGAAAACTAGCTTCAGGAGCTCTAAGTGTAGAGATAGTAAGGGGGTCAGACAAATGGTTGGAAAGAGATTATAGTGGACCATTTGCTGATACTGAATATAATTAGACTCATCTGGCAACTTTATTGACCATACTCAGTTTTCGGTCATCGTTCCAGGGTGGAGAGGAATTCTGGTAGTCAATCATAAAGGAGCAGGGGCTCTAGTTTTGGATTCAAAAGAAAAGATGAGGCCATACACTTGCAGCTGCAGGGGATTAGGGCCCTTTAATGGATAAAGATTAAATATATATTAGTAGAGAATTGATTATATCTCTACCAACATCATACCACTTTGGAAACACCCCAAACTAGCATAATCCCACCACTAACTCAAAATAATAGTACAAAAAAACCTTTTGACAATGCCTGCCTATCCTCAAAGGGGGTGGTTAAAATGTTGACCATTTAAAAATATTTTATTATGCAAAACATGCTTCCATATTCATTATTTTTCTAAGAGAGTACTCCTACAAAACAAATTCCTTCAAATAAAACTATAATTACACTGATGTGAAAGATGATATGCTATGACCCACATTCACCTGACTCCAACAGTTCTCTCTCTGGGGGTGTATAGTATTCCTTGTCATAAATCTTTACGATTATCCCAGAACATTGCGTTGCTGAGAGTAGTCAAATTTTCATAGTTGATCATCACATAATATTGCTGTTACTGTGTACAGTGTTCTCCCAGTTCTGCTTAAATTGCTATGCATCAGTTCATGGAATCTTTTCAGTTGTTTTAAATTATCTTGCTTACTGTGTCTTATACAACAATGGTATTCCATCACCAACCTGTACCACAATTTGTACACCCATTCCCCAATTGATGGACATGCCCTCAATTTCTAATTCTTTGCCATTATATAAAAAGCTGCTATGAATACTTTTATACAAGTAAGTCTTTCCTCTTCAAAACCCAATTTTAAAATAAAGTTCAAAGGTAAAAAATAGTCTGGTAAAATGAGTAAATAATAATAGCAACAGCAAAAGAAAAAAAATCCTTGATTAATGAAAAGTACTACAGTGGTAGGGAAAACTAAGTCTTAAAATCAGAAGAAGGAAACAATGTGGAAAGAGAAAATATCAAAGTCTTATAGAAAAATAATATTTGGATACAAGATAAACAAGAAATTTGAAACAGTTAAAAAAAAGAGATGATTGTTATACAAAAATCCAGAAAAGAACTGAAAGTGATGCAAGAATTTTTTAAAAGAAGAATTAACAGTTTGGTAAAAGAGGCAAAAATGTTGAAGAAAAACAACTTTAAAAAACAGAATTGGTCTAATGGAAATAGAAGCACAGAAATTCAGTGAAGAAAATAAGTTTTTAAAAAGAAGAATGGAACAAATAGAACACAAAGTACACAAGCTTAATTAAGAAAATAATTACTTAAAATTGGAATTAGATAAGTGGAAGATAATGAAACTATGGAACATTAAGAAAAAATAAAATAAAGTCAAAAAGTTGTTTTTAAATTAAAAAAAATGTGAAATTAAAAAAACAAACAAACAAAGTGACTTGAAATATAGATTGAGCAGAGTTATTTTCAAAATTCTTGGGCTACCCAAAAGCCATGACCAATAAAAGAGCTTAGACATCATATTTCAAGAAATTTTAGAGAAAAAATTCCCCAATATCCAGAAGATAAATTAGAATATAAAGAATTCACTAATCATCTCTTGAAAAATATTCAAAAATTTAAAATTCCAGGAATGTGTTATTCAAAATCATAGAACTTTCAGGTCAAAGAGAAAATACTTCAACTAACCAGAAAGAAATAATTTAAATACCTCAGAGTCATACCTCAAAATCATACAAAATTTAGAAGCTTCAAATCATTAAAAGAGGCAAGGGCTTATAATGTGATATTTCAGAAAACAAAGGAGCTAAGATTACAATGAAGAATAATCCACTGAGCAAAACAGTATAACCCTTCAAAGGGAAAAATGAATGTTTAATAGGGGACTTTTAAACATTTCTGATGAAAAGACTAGAGCTGAATAGAAAATTTGAACACAAGACTCAAGAAATGGATAAACAGTTAAACATGAAAGAGTACTCATAAGATACTCAACAATGTTAAACAATTTACATTCCTATATGGGAAGAAAAAGAAGAAAAGGAATAGAAAGAAATACACAGTAATCATAACTTGAATGTAAATGGGATGAGCACATTTATAAAGTCAAAGTGAATAGCAGAATGGATTAGAAACCAGAATCAAAAGTGTTGCTTAAAAGAGACACATTTGAAACAGTAAGACACAAGGAGTTAAAATTAAGTTTTGGAGAAGATTTTTAATGCTTAAGCTGAATTTTTTTAAAAGCACTTGTAGGAATCAATATTTTAGGCAAAGAAAAAACAAAAGTAGTCCTCATTAAAAGAAACAATGAAGGAAACTACATTAAAAAAAATACCAGAGGCAATTAAATAAAAAAAAAATTGAACACATATCTTATCTCTTGGAATCAATACTGTGAATGAGGAAAAAATAGGTACACTATTGAATTTTTGGTGACATAATGAACAGATAAAAATTTTTGGAAAACATTTTGGAACAAGTCAACATCCAAAACCGATGTCATTTTATCAATGGAAACATTAAAGAGGCATTATCATTTGCTTAGCTTCTGAGTCTTGAGAAACTATAAAACCTTTCCATCTGTGTTGAAATATTCCATATATATTGTTCCTCTGATTGGAGTTCCTTGAGAACAAGAGTTGTCTTAATTTTCTATTTGTATTCCTAGCCCTATATATAGTGCTTTGCACATAGTAATCACATTTACCAAATGCTTTATTCATGTATTATGCATTCACTCTCTACTTCATTTTCCAAGAAATTGATAGCATAGGTAAAACCCATATCATATCAACTGTCATCTTGGAGACGGGAAAAGGGTGGATGGGAGAGACATAAAATGAATTGCAAAATGTTAGAAAATGATTATTGAAATTTGTATGAACATATAATCTGGAAAAATTAAACATTTAAATGTTTATTAGAATGGATTGTTTTCTTGTATCTCTCTTTGAGAAGGAGCCCATTACTACTTGAGATGAATCATATAGTTTTTGTATAACTCCAATTGTTAAGTAATCTGTCCTAAAATCAAGCCTATTTTTTTCAAGGCAATTTCTACTTGTGGTTCTGTCTTCTAGGAGCATTAAGTATATGAAGGGATTCATGTGATAGCATTTCAAATAATTAAAGACAGCTATCATATCTCTACCTAGATGATTAGATTTTAGTTGTTTCCCCATTCCATGGAACTCAAAAAGATCCTTCTATCTGAGAGCATAGTGCCAAACATTGATTAGAAGAGTTTCAAACCTATTGCATGGTTCAATTGCACAGTGTCCTCTCTTCCTTTCCTCCTCTGTGTCACATTCTTCTAGCCTTGACACTCAAATCATAGTAGGAATTAGGAATCTGACTCTGAATCTTTTCACCTCCTTTATTTCATCTTGAACCATTTCTATTCTTCCATGACACACATCATTCATGATAGCCTGGAGATTAAAGAAGTGAACTCCTAGAACTTAGCTTGTCTCCTCCAAGAAGTAAGACTAATCTGATCTTTGTTCACATGTTATGAGTTGATCAGGGGAGAAATAAAATATATTCTTGTCTCTGCGGGTTAGAGTATTTGAAGTGGTTTCCTAAGCATGATTTTAATACTTATTTTAAAAAATAACTTTACTGTCTCTCTCTAAAAAAAAAGTACACATTTATCATCTGGAAAACTATTCTGAGTAATAAACAAAAGCAGAATCACAGTCCAGTATGTCAGTTATAAGAACAGGTAAGGAGAAACTTCCAAACACAGTAACTTCTAAGGTAATGAGCACTCTATCATGACATATTCAAATCTTGTTCTATTAGTAATTCTAAAAGAGGGCTTTTTGCAACAGTTGGGAGATTAGTTTAGATGATCTCTATGGTCCTTTACACTTCTTAGTTCTATGATTCTATGATAATAATCTAACAAGGGCAAAAGGAAGCACTTTATGATGAAGAACATTTTAGATATATCAACTAGCACTTAGAAAGTGCCTAATATTTTGCCAAATACTATGACAGGTTCTAGGGAATACAGACAAAAAAGAATCAGTCATTGCTATCAAAAGGCTTCCATTCTAGTCAGAAAAAGCTTGCATTATATTAATGTAGTTATATTCTCATATTGGAAAATGTATCATTTGGAAGGCTCTAAGGAGCTAAAGAGGACAGCTTTAGGAGAAAGGGGTAAATTTTATAGAGATGTTTAAAAAATTCCTTAACAATTAGAACTGATCAAAAGAAGAATAATCTGCATCTATTGATTCTTCCCCTATAGATTTAGTACTAATACTATAACACCTTAAATAACTTGCTGGTGATGTCAAGATCATAATTTTAATCATTCCACAAGATTACTGACTCAAAGTTGAAGTCTTCTAGAATGAACGGTTCTAACTTAACATTATTTTAAAAAGCATTTCACTCCTGCAGAGGTTTAAGTGATGTATTTATCTCAGGTGAGATTAAGTATGGGAGGCACATGGGAATTAATAATTTTTACAGAGGCTTGGAAGCTACTATTATCTATATTGCTAATTAATAGTGGGATCATGGATAAGTTTTTATGTTTTTAAATTCTTTTTCTGTTATTTTGTAATTCATGCCCTCTCTCATTCTCAATACTCCCTCCTCAAAAGGCAGGTAATATAATATACATTGTACATATATTGTCATATAATAGATATTTCCATGTTCATTTTATTGTAAAGGCACATATTGTTATGCTAGAGAAAAATTCACGGAGGAAATAAAGAATCATGTTTCAATATGCATTTAGACACAGACAGTCCTTCAATGGCAAGAGATAGCCTCTTTTTTCTTTTTCTTTCTTTCTTTTTCTTTTGTCATGAATCTCTTGGAGTTGTCCCGAATCCTTTCCTTGTTAATAAGAGTTAAGTCATTCACAACTGCTCATGCATTACTATTATTACTAAATACAATGTGCTCCTAATTCAGCTCACTTCATTTTGCATCACTTCACATAAGTTCTTCCATATTTATTTTATGATCATACTATTTGTAATTTCTTATAGCTCAATAATATTCCTTTACAAGCATATACTATAAATTACTCAGCCACTTAGCCATTCCCCCATTGATGGACATCCTTTCAGTTTCCAGTTCTTTGACACTACAAAAAGAGCTAATATGAATATTTTCATCTGAGTAGAGTCTTTTCCCTTACCTTTAATCTTTTTTGGATACAGATTTCATAATGGTATCACTCAGCCAATGGGGATGTACTGTTTTATGGGCTGATCATGGGAAAATTACTTAATTCTTTTTCAGTTTAATTTCTTGATAAATTGAAGGGATTGGAGTAAAAATGCTCAACTTTCAACTCTGTTATTATCTAATTCTGTGCCATTATTCATTTGGGAAATTAAGTGAGAGTAGGGATGGTTTAGTACAAAGTCATCAGCTTTACCAAAAATAGTTGCTTCTACCAGGAGTGGGTCAGGGCTAAAGACTTCTTATGCCAAGGATAGCATCTAATTGTGATTTCTCATTTTAACAGGATGTTTTTTTTTTGAGGGCAGACAGAGTTATAGCTCAGGGATCCTATTTCTAAAATTAGATTTATATATTGGGAGACTGTGATATCAAAGTAGCAGCTAGGTTCTGAGAAAACAGGCTGTAAAGGTTTGTCAGGCTTCAAATGCTCTTTTAAAAAATAATATTTTGATGAGTTAAGTGTAAATGAATAAGAAACATATGGATTAAGTTTCCCTTGGTATATATGTGGGTTTAAAAATTAAGGGGAAAAGTCCTGGCAAAAATCAGCTCGGGGACTTGCCAAACCAAAAACATTAGAAAAATATCTCAAGATGTTTGGAGAATCCAAAGACTTCGTTTAGATTTGCCCCTCTCATCAGAGAACACAGAAATATCTTTCCTTTTGACATTATAAGCACAGACATGGTTTCCTTACATGATTACACATACACATACACACATATTTGTACATAAAGCATCATAAATATATAACACAGCTAACAATTGGTCTCTTAACAAATGGCCATAATGCCTGGTATATCTAAAACTTTGCCTCAGGGTTTTGTTTTTAATTTTTAAATACTAAAATTATTATAAAATGCTCAATATGGAGGGTATCTTAATAGTCATCTAGTCAATGCATCCACAATCCTTTCAAAGAAAGGATAACTAAGGCTTAGATTATCAGAAATGACTTACAAAAGTTAAAAAGTTATCAGGCAGAACAATGATTGAAATTCAATTTTCCTATTTTGTAGTCCAATATTTTAACTAACTATATTTCAACACTATAGTATAGTGGTAATCTCTCAGTGATTGAGAATGACTATTGTCTTTGTGCAGTTTCATCTACGGTGTACCCTCATGTGGCTTTGGAGTCCAAAGGCTGAGGCGCAGAGTTTGTGGCACATGGGGCCTGGGACGCCAGTTGTTACGGGAGGTGCGGTTGTGGTCTTGTGTCGGCGTTCATGCGCAGCGGCAAGACGTCGACGTCGCTCATCTTCAAAGGTGGTGGCGTCATGGTGAATGTGGGTTCGCCAGCTGCTTCTGTCAGAGGCAGCGAGTTCTAGTTGCTTCGGTGTAATGCCAGCCCACCTCAAGTTGGACTTTAGCTGATCCTTGAATCTTTTCTTTGGTCGGCCTTGTTTCCTGAGTCCAGCTGACAGTTCGCCATAGAATACCTGTCTTGGTATGCGCTGTGGGTCCTTGCGGATGACGTGTCCAGACCATCGTAGCTGGGTGTTGAGGACCATGACTTCGATGCTGGTGGAGTTGGCTCTGTCGAGGACTTCCTGACTGGTGATTTGGTCCTGCCATCGGATCCTCATGATTGACCGGAGGGAGCATTGGTGGAATTGCTCCAGCTGTTTGATGTGCTTCCGGTACAGTGTTCATGTCTCACAACCATACAGGAGCAAGCTGAGGACCACTGCATTATACACTTTGAGCTTCGTCGCAGGGCTTATACCTCTATGTTGGAGGACTTTGCAGCGCAGCCGCCCAAGTGCCTGGCTGGCCTTTTGGATCCTGGCATTGATCTCGTGGTCTAGGGACCCGTTGTTGGTGATGGTGCTGCCCAGGTACTTGAAAGTGTTGACGTTAGAAAGCTGTGTGCCGTCGATTGTAATGCACGGCTGGTTCGTTGGCCTCCCTGGTGCAGGTTGGAACAGCACCTCTGTTTTGCTGAGGCTGATAGTCAGGCCAAACAGTTTTGTTGCGGTGGAGAACCTGTCCACAATGATTTGAAGGTGATTTTCTTGGTGGGCCATGAGAGCACAGTCATCTGCGAAGAGAGCTTCCAGGATGAGTCTCTGTTGTCTTTGTTTTTGCAGTCAGGAGGCAAAGGTCGAATAGTGAGCCATCCAGTCGGTATTTGATGTAGACACCCAGGTCTAGATCCATCACAGCATGTCGTAATACTTGGGTGAAGGATAGGTTGAATAGTACCGGAGTGAGGACACAGCCTTGTTTCACGCCATTGGAGATGTTGAAGCGATCGGAAGTCTCTCCATCAGATAGGACTTCCCCTGTCATGGCGACATGAAAGAGCTGCGTCAGTTTGATGAATTTTGCTGGGCAACCGAGCTTGCTGAGGATCACCCACAATGCATCCCTGTTCACTGTGTCGAATGCCTTTGTCAGGTCTATGAAGACAATGTAGAGACTCAGGTTCTGCTCAAGGCATTTTTCCTGCATTTGCCTCACTGTGAAGACCATGTAGATGGTGCTGCGATCTGGTCGGAAGCCACATTGTGATTCAGGCAGGTTCTGCTCTGAAACAGATGACAGGAGTCTGTTGAGTATAACATGGGCGAGGATCTTTCCAGCAGTGGAGAGTAGTGAGATGCCTCTGTAGTTGTCACAGGCTGCTCGTGAGCCTTTGGTCTTGTATAGGGCTACGATGGAGGCATCTCTGAGTTCTGGGGGCATGTCTTCCTCTTCCCATATGCTGGTCAGCACTATGTGGAATGCCTGAAGCGCCTTTCCATTTAAGGCCTCGTACACCTCGGTTGGGATCCCGTCTTTACCGGGTGCCTTGCCTGCACTCATTTGTTTAATGGCTTTTTGGACTTCCTCTATTGAAGGAGGGACATCAAGTTGTTCAATGGTGTGGTTTTGGGGGATCTGGTCAAGGGCGCTTTGGTCAAATGAAGAGGGTTGGTTGAGAAGCTGACTGAAGTGTTCTTTCCACCTGTTGCTGATGCCTTTTTTATCTTTTATGAGAGTGTCACTGTCAGAGGATAGCAAGGGAGTGGTGGTGGGTTTTAATGGCCCATAGACAGTCTTGAGGGCACTGAAAAATTGTTTGTAGTTTTTCATATCAGCAAAATGCTGGATTTCTTCTGCCTTTTTTCCCCACCATCGGTCTTGCATCTTCCTGATCTCACGCTGCGCCGTGACTTGGAGAGACTAGCACCTCTACCTGGGGGTTTCTTTTATGATTTTCCCTGATGCTAGTGCTTTGTCCCCTATACTCTATATAGCTTATCTGTTCCATATTGTCTCCTGTTAGAATGTGTACAACTTTATGCCTTTTTTTTTTGATATCTTCAATGCTTTGTACAGTGTCAGCTATCTTTTAGTTCTTAATTCTCTTAATGCTCATTCTCCTTGAGTTTTCTGCATCCCTTGACATTGTAGATTCTTCTCTCCTCAACACTCTCTTCCCTAGGTTTTTGGAAGAATGTTCTCTCTTTGTTTTCATCTTACTTATCTGACCACTCCTCTGCCTCCTCTGCCTCCTCTGCTGAATATTCTTCAGATTATACCATTTAACCATATAATCTCTCACGAGTCTGATCTGGTTACTCTTTTTTTCTTCCTTTGTGTAGCCCCCAGTAGTGAGAGTGAACCCCAGAATGCAAGACCTCTGGTCAGCCATTAGCTCAGAAGCAGTAATACATGTAGTCTTTCCACTTAGCTTGAACCCAACCATTCTCTTCTTCAAGTTACCAGATGTCCTGCCAAGAAGCCACTAGGAGAAGAATTTCTTTAGGAATCTAGGTAGGGAGTCACCCACTGAATGACTAAACCAAGCTGGCAGTCATACATTGAAGTATTGATCCATTACATATAGATAACTTTTGTCTGCGATCACTGAAATAATCTGTGTTCATTATCTTGACCTTGTGATTCATTACTTATCATTGTTTCTGTATGAAGATTACCTCAATTTTATGCCTACATCATTTTCCCTATAAATTGTAGACCCCAACCAAATAAACTTTGCCACCACTCTGAGAAGCTGTGTAGCTTAGTCAGAACAGATCCTCCTGTAATCCCAACCCCCAAATTTCTTGCCCAGGGTTGATGACCCACAAGGTCATTCTTTGAGCTGGTCTTTGGTACCTTTGTACTAGTCCACTTGATGATCTCATCAACACCCTTGTATTTGATCATCTATGCTGATAATTCTCAAATCTACTTATCCTACTCCAGTCTCTCCTTTGACCTCTAATCTCCTATCTCCAACTACCTATCAGACAACTTGAATTGTACAATAGACATCTTAAACTCAATATGTCCAAAATGAAACTCATTATCTTTCCTCCTAAACCTTTCTTTCCTTCATCTATTTACTGTTGAAGATACCACCAATTGTTGCAGTTTTTCAGGGCTTTCAACCTATATGCCACTTTTTGTCTCTCAACCCCAAACCCATCCCATATCCAATATGTTAATAAAACCTGTTGATTTTACCATGGAAACAACTCTTGAATGTGCCATTCTCTCCTCTGACACTGCCACTATATCTAGTGCAAGCCCTCATCACTCAGCCTTGGCTTATTGCAATAACCTCCTGCTAGGTCTACCTGCCTCATATCCCTCCCCTCTCCCCAATTCTCATTCAACCACTAAAGCAATTTTCCTAAAATACAGGTTCTATTATGTCATTCACCTTCTGTTTCCAGTTTACACACATATGCCTCAACACAAACTGTCATATATATTTTACTAGCTATGTAATTTAGATATGATCACTAAAATGAGAATGTGAATTAATGAGCTTAGGTGACTTCCATTCTTCATCATACCTTGGTAGGAACTCAATCTTTGAGGACTAGAGCAGTGAAATAAATCTTGTAGATGTAAAAATAATCTCAAAAGCTCAAAACGATTCAAAGGCAGGTACAGAGATAGGTTGACATATCAACATTAATTATCCTAAATTAGGTGATGAAGCATGCATTCTGATGAAATGTATTTTTTTGAGCAAAAACCAATAGATCAATGAACAAACATTTATTAAAGACCTACTATGAATCAGGCACTGTGCTAAGTGCTGGGGAGAGAAAGAGAATCATAAGACAGTCCTTAGCTTCATGGAGCTCACCATCTAATGCAAGAGACAACATACAAACAAATATATACAAAGCAAGCTATATACATGATAAATAGCAAATAACAAAAGGAAGGCATTTTAAATAAGGTGGACTGGAAAATAATTCCTATAGATCTGGTATGTCAATCTCCTTTTTTTATAGATAATAACTAGAATTTCTATAGCACTTTGTTATTTGAAATATACATCACAAATATATCATTTATTCCTTCCAGCAATTTTGGAAGTTGTGCTATTTTTATGCCCTAAATTATAGTTGAGGAAACTGAGGCAAATAAAGTTTAGCTGATTTGATACAACTAGTAAATCTAGGACTGAATTTGATCTCAAGTTTTCTTGCCTCCAGTCTTGAATTTTTCTCACTGCACCATGTAGTTGCAGAAATGGCCCATATTGTCTACAATCAAGTAGGTATAATTTTTGACAGAGTTACCAATGAAACTTGGGTTGTTGGTTTATTTTGTTTGTTTGCTTGTTTGTTTTTGGTCACCAAATTCAATGATTTTTCCGCTGTGCCATCTTACTCCTTCAGTGAGATAACTGATGTGGAAGCATTTTTTCCCTATAAACTGTACAATGCTATATAAAGTAAGGAAAATATAAAATATATTATCTTCTATGTCACTAAAACATTCAGTTGAAAAGAGAGATCAGCCTACCAATGAAATGTTGGGTCTCCATGATGCTTACTCTATGAATGGTTGAGCTGATTGGTTATCTTTCATCTGGGTGGTATTATGTGGACCCAGATATAGCAAAAAAGAAAAAAAAAGTTTTATAAAGGAGATATTAAATATTGAGCTTGCTACTTTTTTTAAAGGAATGAATATGGAAGAATGATCATCATTGCATAATGAATGTGTCCTCTTCATCTTTTGCATAGTAGAGATATCACAGTATAATGGGAATAGGGGGGAAGGAGCTGGAATCAGAATAAGAGACAGAATCAAGCTTGCATGCTTCGGGAAAATCACTTAATTTTCCCATGTCTCTATTTTCTCATCTGTAAAATGAGAAGATGGGATGCAATGACATCTGAGCCTCACTCTGGTCTAAATTTATGATCTGCCCTGCTATGATGAGACTGAAATCTGTCACATATGCCTGTTGGTGACAGAAGAGTTTTGTGCCCCAGGGTTGTACTAGAAAAAGCCCTTTTGCAAAACTCTAAATACTGACACTGTGTATTTATACATAATCAATAAATACACTGCAAATAATCAGCTCTAGTTGTTAAAAAAAAAAAACAACTCTTGACCAGTCATCACAGGGAAATTATACTAACTGAAATTCAGACCGTCTTTTCACTGAAGGCTAAACCCTTCTCAACTAAGTTGATAAAAAAGTAAACATTACAGACCACCAGTAGCTTTTTATCAGCAGATTATAGTCTTCATAAACTTGCCATTTCTCAGTCAGTAAAAATGGCAGCTAAGCTTTCTCCAGCTGAGATAACAGCCTTTTGGTTTAATGTCCCTGGAACATCTGGAAAGCCAATTCACTCCACCTTTCTAATAGCTTTGGTTCTCTCAAGCTCTTGGGCATATCCTGCATGGCACACATAAGCAAATAGCAGGCATCATTTGCTTTTTGCAATGCAAATCTCTTCCATTTCACTGCAAATCTGCTAAATGGTCTGCCTTCTTGCTGCTTTATTACACTCAGAAATATTTATTTTTATTTTATTTATCTGTAGAGGCTCTAGACACCTGGTGCACTATGCTTGCGTTTTATATCCAAATGTAAGCATAATTGCATTACGTTAGGATGGCCTCAATATAATGGTTTGCATTTATATCACTTATGCTTGCTTTCTTCTAAGGACTCCCACATGTTATACATCAGAAATATAGAGAGTGTTATATCTTAGCAAAGAGGGAAGATTTCAGGGAAGGTCAATTTTACAGACTAGGGGGGCTGAGCATGTGAGGCTGAGGGAATTTAGGTTTCTTGGATATGAGGCTATAGTATTCTATGCAGATGAGAGCCTGCCTCTATATTTGAAGCTTCAGAAAAACCAGAACTTGTCCAATCAGAACTGAATTACCCAGTCAATCCCTGTTCTGGATTTCCTTGGGATTAAATAATAGCCCAGCTGTTGCCTCACCAACTGGCAAGAAAATGGCCAACTTTTCTCTGTCGGGGTTCCATGAGCTATGCCAGCCTCTGCTTGAAAGATGGAGAGTTAGCCAAATGTTTGAGGCCCATCTCTAGTGATGAGTCCTAAATTTAGTCCACAGAGAAAAGAGTGAAACTATATCTCACACAAAGACAAATACTTTTTTTTTTAACTTAGAGGAAATTCAGCCTTGCCCCACAATTCCTGCTTCCAACAATAATCACTCCATGAGGAACATTTCTGTGATATGTACCTTTAAACATTATTTAAGAGACAACAAATGAGAACTAGCATGATATAGTTGAAAAGGCAGTGTATTTGAAGTCAATTTTTCTTTAAATATTAACTGTGATACCTTGGGAAAATCTCTTAAATATTTCTGGGTTTTTCAAATGAGAGGTTTGAACTTAGCCTCAACAGTTTCTTCCAGTTCTATTAATGTAACATTATTATGGTTCTATGATCCTAAAGAGTTAAAGTTCTCTTTGGATTATTGAATGGTCATATCCACAAAGTTTTATTCTAATGTGTTTATATCTTATTGCAATTTGGATGTGACCTAGATTTTAAAAGGCTATGAAAGTGGAATGTAATTCTGCCAAAGTAGAAAGGCTGGATAAACCATCCCCAAAAGGTTACATCTCCTTTACAATTACCACCCTAGATAAATATAGAGTGCTTTGTCACCAGTAAGCCATTTGGTGATAAATTATTTTTCCATAGCAATCCAAGAAACAAAGAAAACTACAAGGTCCTACTTAGTCCTGTCAAGGTGGTATAGTGATTAGAAAAGAAAGCAGAGGTGATGAAAATAACATATTTTATATCTATAAATGTGATTTTAGTAATTGACACTCTAGAGGTAAATCCTTACCTAGTGTCAAATCTATGGGCATACAGCCAGAGGAATTGAGGTATATCAACCTTGACATTCTTGTTATGAATGAAACTTTAAGTTAAATGATGTAGCACTTAATTAAAGAAATGCTTTCCTCGAAGCAAATAAAAGGGCTGGCAAATTTTGTTTTATTGTACATTTCACTGGGGCATTTGGTTATGCCATATTGCAGGACTCAAAAAAGCATTTGTAAAAAGTCAACCTAAAGAATAATTGAAGATTATGGGCCAATAATAGCTGTGGATGATAAAAGTGCAGAAATATTATGAATAACTTGAATAATAGTTTTCAAAATTAAATTAACCTGGATTTTAGAATCAGAGACTAGAATTCAAACATGGGTATTGATGAACATGGCAAAAACCCCAACGATTTAAAAGCAATAATTCAGTATTAAAGAGAGAGGCCTGAGGCTTGTAGACTACACAGATATCATGCATATATTTTAGGAATACTTTCAATGAGGTAAGATACAGTATTGATTAATACTGATTAATATTGATTAATACATAGAGAATACCAAATGACATAAACCCTTGTTTTTTTAGTATTGCAAGAGACATAAAATGACATCTTACTAATTTGGAATTCATTCAAAAACCAACTGCTTATGGACATCAAAGAAATTGGCTTGTTAGCGAAAATATCAAATTTTATACAAAACAAAAATAAAAAAGTTAAACAAAAAGAAATGTGATACAATTGATTCACCTCATTCTAACCCATTAAAACATGTTATTTCCTGAAATTGAAAATTATATGGAAAATTAGAAATAGATCCTGAATGTAGCTATTTCTTAAAGAAATGTGATAAGTATAAACTAATTGTTATGACAAGGAAATCAAAAGTTAATTGAAACTGTCTCAGCCAGCCAACATGTGGTGTATTCCCTATGTAAAGATATTTGTTAGCCAATAGCAACACAAATATAAACTTATCTATAAAATCTTTAGCATAAGAATGATGGAAGCTTGAATATTTATATTTTCTTCTTATACAGAAAGAATCAATAAAGCAGAAAGATAAAACTCAAGGAAAGATGCTACTAAATATAATCACCCCAAAGATAAAACTGTAAGAAGGAAAAATAAATTTTTAAAATCTGTAAAACGTTTTAAACCAAACATTTATTTTCCCATTAAGAAAAGAAGAGCCATCAGATACTAACTCTAACTTTCCAGTTCTAGAAATGTTTTCTGAAGAATTAGAAATGTTATTGAAGAAAAAAAACATCCTCCAAAAAGGGAAAGAGAGAATAACTGATTTAGAAATACAAATGGTCCAAAATAAAGGACAACTTGAAGAGAAAGAAAATGCATTTATGATCAAAGAACATATGATCACTATAGAAACAAAACATTCATCTCAAAAACAGGATTTGTAGAGACAGCTTAAGGATAAGAGGCCTCAGGTCAAAGCTTAGTTGAAAAACCTGAGCACTATAATATATAAAATTACAAAAGAATACTGCCTGTAACTTCTGAAAGCAGAAACATGTAATTGTAAGAATTCACAGATTGCTTTAAGAAATAAACTATGTTATAAAATATAAAATACATATAAGTTAATTTTAAAGATTGTAATTAAAAAAATAAATTTTACAAGTGTTGAAGAGAACAACAAAAATGGGTATGTATTGCATGTGTGTAGTGTGTGTGTTGGTGTGTGTGTGTGCACAAAGATTTATATATGTGAAATTCTTTTTCCTCGGCTCTTAGGGCACTTGTAGAATTTGTATTTTGTGGATGTAAGTATAAGTATACATGAGTATATGTGTGTATTTATGTATATATGTGTACACACATATATACACATACATGCATGAAGATCTTTGACCTTTGATTTTACAGAATTTTTATATAATGTATGTGTATATACAAATGAATATACTTTATGTGTTCATATATTCATAGAAACATATACACATACATGTATCTTATATTTTAATATATATATTTTCAAACATCAGTAGATTAGTCTGCAACCACCAACCAAAAACTTCAGAAGAAAATGAAATAACATTTTTGGAAAGGCAAAGAAGATAAACACACAACCCATAAAGACATATCATTAAAATATGCAATTAACAAAGATAAATTAAATAATTTGGATATGTGAAATTAAAAAGTTTCTGTGCACACACAAATACATGCAATAATGCATGTAGTATAAGGAAAAATTGGCAAATTGAGGAGCGGGGTTGTAATCAAATTTCTCAGGTAAAAATATTGTATCAAAGAGTAAAGTCCAGAGCTGTCAAACATATAGCATGTCATCAATAATTTTCCTGAGTATGGACTGAACCAGAATAAAATGTTGTTTCTGTCTTATTTTAATGTTTTCATGCATTTAAAAACATGTGTGTCTGTGTATTTTTCTAAATAAACATGTAGCCCACAAGGATTCTTAAATTGATGCCACTGATACAGAAAATTTACAAATTATATGGAAATATTTACATGCATATGTTCATGTATGCATCTATGTATACAAATTGAATATGTGTGAATATATATATATACATAGATATAGTAGTAGTCTCTCGGTAACCGAGGATGACGATGGTCTTTGTGCGCTTTCATCTGTGATGTAGATGAGTGTGCACAAAGACACTTGTGCGTGAAGGAGATTTAAGTGGAAAAGTCGATGCACAGAGACAGTCCCACTCTCTTGGCGTTGGAAGCCTGGGTCCAGTGGCACAAAAAGTCGTTACACCTGGAGACTTCCTCAGGTGCATTGGATGGCCCTGTTGTCTTTTGTGCTCCAACATGCCCTGAGCACTCCACAGAGCTTTGCTGCGTCGCCATCTGAGCCATTGAACCTTCTTATTGGTTTCTTCCATCTGTTCAGCCAAAGCAGTCTTCACATGCTGGGTGAGCAAAGCTCTGGTTCACCAGGGGACGACGACCCGATGGCTACCATCACAAGGTTTAGCCGGCCTGTCGAAGCCGTTGCCCGGGGTGTGGCCGCTGCCACATGCTAGCAGCTACTGGGAGCCACAAGTGAGAGCTGGGTGTCAGGTGAGGGTCAGAGGCTGGAGAGCTGCCCTAGGAGGGCACGACAAGCCCTCCATATGGTTCTCAGAAGAACCGTAAGCCATTAACAATCATAAGAGAGAGCAATCATTAATAATAATCAAATTTAAATAAAAGAACACTGAGGTTTTAGCTCCTATCCAGTGAAATGGCAAAGATGACAAAATTGCAAATAATTATATAGAGGGGTTGTGGGAATTTTGTAATGCATGATCATAGAAATGGATTGCCTGTTATTGATGGCAGTATCCAAGATACGAACATCTCCAGGGGCAGCTGAAATGGAATGGAGAAATAGTTAACTGGTACTGAGTAGATTGAGAAAGGTGGTGAAGGAAATTAATTACATGTCATATAAAGACTAATGAAAGAAACTGGAGATTGTTTAGTTTGGCATAGAAGCTCTCTTCAAGTATTTGAAGTTCATTATGTAGATGAGGAATAATACAGTTCTTTTTGGCTGCAGAGGGTAGAACTAAGAAGAGAATTGGAAAGATGAAAAATTCAAGCTTGTTGTTAGGGAGGGAAATAAAGCAATTACTAACAATTAGAATCAGTCAAATGAAAGCTGCTTTGGAAATATCTGTAAATCTTCAAGCAGAAGCTCAATGACAAACTGTCGCATATATTATGGTGAAGAATTTTCAGGAATAGTTTTGATCAGATGTCCTCGGAGATCCCTTCCAATAAAAATTCTATGAAGCCCCTACAATTTTCATGATATCTATTCATTTGTATTTGGTAGAGCCAGACTACTAACCCAGAACCAATGATTCTCAGCCTTCTGACTGGATTCAATATTTTTTTAAAAATCAAAGATTTGGGATTTCTTGAGGGATAATTAGATTAAATGGAACAAAGGCAGATATGTAAATGCAAATTTGTGAAACATTAATTCTAGTCACATATAGTTTAAGTTCACTTCCATTTGTTTAGAGGTGAATTTCAAGATCATTGACCCATGAGATAAACTCTGAAGGGTAAGAAATCCCTCAATGGGAAGCAAATCTTTATATATTATGAACAAGAAGTCAATACAAAGTTTCACGTTTTCTGTCATGATGTGGCCTTTACTGCTTATAAGCTGGAGAGTTTTAGGACAATATGGGAATGGCTATTTACAAGTTGTTCATAATCACCCAGCCAAGGTCTTTTTCATCTCTTTTCTATTGAAAAAAATGTACTTGCTAAAAAAAGTTTGGAAATTGATAGTCATGAAACTGTCTCCTAGCTCTGGAATTCTTAACAGATAGGGTCATAATACTCATGTTCCCCTTGCTACACACTTGCCCAAAGGATGAAAGAAATTTAAGTAAAAGAAATCATCAAGGCATAATGGGCAAGAGAAAGCTAGTTAGCACAGTGGTTTTTGACAGGTCTGGCTCAGGGAGGACCTGATTTTGCATCTGGTTTAAGATATTTCCTAGCTATGTGACCCTGGGTAAGTCACTTACTCCCAATAGCCCGGTCCTTGTCACTCTTCTTTCTTAAAATTGATACTAACATAGAAGGTAAGAGTTTAAAAGAAAAGGAATGATAGGTAAGAGTTAGTAAGACTCTGCTACATACTCTATGTGACCCTTCCCTTATTGTTACCCCTTCAAACAGAATCTCTCAGGAATTTACAAAACCTCATGAGATTTTAAGTTACAAAGAATGTATCAATACCATGAAATTGTAGGCCTAATTCTAACTGTCCTCTACAAGACATGAGAAAATATGATTTTGGTTTATGATGATCTGTCTCCAGGAAAATCCATCAAACATTTATCTAGTACCATCTGTAGGCAAGGCATTGGGCCAGACTTTGGGGATACAAAATGAAAAAGAAATAAACAACAACGACAAAAAAACAACTCAGTACCTTCCTTGAAGGAACTTACATTAATATTCCAGGGACTGGATTTTGGAGTCAAAATACAGCAAAATCAGTACTATCTTGTAATCATATATGTGGTTCTGTATTATTAACTGGGAGGTGTTTGGTACAAATACTTGTTTTGAGAAATGAAAATAACAAAAATCCTTTTCCTGACTGGAATTTGTCTTTCTGGCTTTCAAGGATGTCAATCATTTGACTCCACTCTTCTTTTCTAATATCATTTTTTGGATTTCTAAAATGTATCTTCAGCTTTATAATAAAACTGATAAAGAGTCCTTTCAAGTTTTCAAAGCATTTACTGTCCTTCCTCTTTTTGCCATCATAATAACTTTGTGAGATAAATATTAAAGGTAATGTTGTTATTGCTGCTGTTTCTCTTGTTCATTTGTTTCAATTATGTCTGACTGTTAGTGACCCTGTTTAGGATTTCTTGATAAAGATACTGTAATAGCTTGCTGTTTCTTTCTCCAGCTCAATTTACAGATGAGGAAACTGATGCAAACAAAGTTAAGCAACTTGTCTTGGGTCACATTGCTAATAAATATCTTAGGCTGGATTTGAACTTGGGTCTTCCTGACTTCAGATCCAGCAATTTATCCACTGTACTACTTGACTACCCAATATACTTGCTCCAAATTTAAAGATGAGAAAACAGATATTAAGATATGTACCTCTTGTGTGAATCAGAAAGGAGAGTTTAAACTAGGTTTCTCATGATCCTAAGTCTAGCATTCCACTTGCTATTACTAATGGCCAATGTTCCATTTATTTCTGGCTCTTCTATTCACTCCAAGCCATCAAATATTTATTAAATACCTCCTATGTGTCAGGCGTTGTATTAAGTACTGAGGATATAAAGATAGCCAACATAAATAGCTTGCTTTCAAGAAACTTGTTGTCTTATGAAGAAGACTCTGTGTAAATAACTACATACAAAGAAATGTATAAATATATATCTATGCATATGTATGTATGATTATATTTTATACTTATATGATGAATTAGAAATATTCAACAGAAGGGAGACACTAGCATTAAGGGAATCATGGAAGATTTCTTGTGTAAAGTGAGATTTTTAGCTCAGACTCTTCCTTATCTAATGTTGCTGCTCACGCTTGTGATTCATGCCTTCCCTCCTTTCATCTCTCTGGGTAAATCCTCTTCATCTTTCAAGGCTTCCTGCAAATAGTGTTTTTTTGAATTGACTCTTGAAGATAGGTTCCAAAGGAGAAATTCCACAAGTTAAAGTTGAGAAGGCAGGATATTACAGGCAAAGGGGGATGCTTGTATGCTTGCATGACTATAAGGGAGAAAAGGTAATGAATGGATAAGAGCTCCATGAAGTATGCCCTTCTGGTTGAAATGTTGAATTCTTGAAGGAGAGTAATGCAAAACCAGCCTAAATCATAGGTTGGAGTCAGATTTGTGAAAGGCTTTAAATGTCTAAAAAAACCCTTTGCATTTGCCCTTAAAGGTATTAGGGAAACCCTGAAGCATCTGCAGTGGAGAAATTCCCTGATCTTTTTTAAACTCTGTTTCCAAATTTATCTAAACCATTCTACTTAATATCTTTCATATTCAGTCTTGTCTTATTTTTTAGCTTTAAACATGCATATAGCTTATCTGCATAGATAGACCAGATGCTCCCCAAGGGGCTGGTCTATATGTTATACTTCTTGGTATAATCCACAACACCTGGCACAATTTTCAACATATGTCAGGTGCTCAATGAATATATGTGGAATGAATGCATGAATTAAGGAATGAACAATCCCACTTGGCTAATTTTGTCATATCCTAGTGGATAGTGTAGGAGTATCTGGCTCATTACTAGACTGCTTGTAGAAAACATTTTCCTCATATTTGTTTCCCTCATGTGGCTGGCTGGTGTCCAATATGGCTGTATGTTCTGACAGTTGCACCTTAAATAGGAAGTTATCAGTTGAGCAATCTGAAAAGGCAACTTCCAAATTTATTTGTTTTTTATTCACCAACCTTCCTATATTCTTCCATTTTTCTTTCATTGTAATATTCTGTGAAATGAACTTAGATCTCTCTACCTTCATAGAGTATAAGAAGTACTCTTTGGGGCAGACTTGACTTTGCCTTCAGTCCAGTATTCTGTTTCTTATAGGAACATGAAGCGACAGCTGATGGTGTTCTATGAGTTTCTTCTATGACATTAAGTGTTCAATATAAGTAACATATCACGAAATTTTAGGCTTCCACATATAATCAAGTAAGTATCCATTATTTAAGAATATGATTAAACTGTCCTTTACTACATCCCCCTACCCATTTTCAGTCTGAACCATTTGCTGGTGGGAGAGTGGATAATCTTCATGAGTTAATATTTAAGTGTACGTTTTTAAAAGCTTCCTTTGGGGTAGGAAGATGCTAAATCTAGAGCTCTGAAATAGAATTCAATCAATCAGTCAGTCAAATTTAGTAAGTACTTACTGCATTCTAAGAGCTGTGTTAAGCAATGAAAACTGACAAAACTAAAATAGTCCCTGCCTTCAAAGAGCTTAAATCCTAAAGAAGGTAGAAAATTAGATACCTAAGTATATTGTGGATATATTCAAAATGACTACAAGAATTTTTTTTATCAGGAAGGGCATTAACAGCTGTCAGGATCAAGTAAGATTTCATAAAGAACACTCCATATAAGATGACTCTTGAAGGAATCCAGGAATTCCAAATGATAAGAGGTAAAGAGGATTGACTAAGGTGGAAAACACCCTCTAAAGTAATGGATTCAAACTCAGATAGAAATGGGACCACAAAACCATACATAAGGATCCTGAAGGCCACAGAGTCACTCTGAAAACCACATATGAGCATATCTGTTTTCTATTGTATTTTTTATTTTATTGCATATTTCCCAATGACAATTTAATCTAGTTCTGACCACACTTAAGAGTGTTTTGCTATGGCAATGAGACATGTTCTTACCACACTCTGGAATGTTATGGAGGCAATGAGCAAAAAAGGTCATGTGTCTGACACTTCTGTGTCAAAAGAAGAACATCCTTTATTTTCTTTTTTCAATTTTTTCCCCAGATGACAGATTGACACAATTTTTTATATTCCTTTTATGAAATTTTGTAATCTCTATTCTCTCCGTCTCAACCTCCCTTCCCTAAGACATCAGGTAACATGATATAGGTCGTATATGTTTTATCATGCAATGCATGCTTACCATTTTTCCATGTTATGAAATAATACATATATCACTTACACTTGAGAAGAATTCATGAAGGAAATAAAATGAAGAATCGTATGCTTTGATTTGCATTCAGACTCCATCAGTTCCTTTTATGGAAGTGATAACTTGGTTTTGTTATGAGTACCTGGAGGTTATCCTGGATCCTTGAATTGATGATAATACTTCATCTTTCATTTTACACATAAAGAAGTTGAGGCCCAGAGAGATTTTTACCTATCCAAGACACTCAAGTAGTAGGTGTCAGAGACAAGATTTGAACTAGTCTCTCTCACTTGAAATTCAATGCTCCTTCAAAAATATCACATGAATAATGTCATTCGTCTATATCCCTTTATTTCATGGTTTTATAGACTGATCATTTCTTCAAGATTCTATACCTGTAGTTTGATCTGTCTTCATGTAGAACTGATTTCATTTGCTTGGCAATTGACTCTGTCTTTCCTGGAACTATCTCTAGATTCAAAGTGTCTTCCTTGAAGGGAACTCTGACCCAAACATCAATATGCTAGGTACAGAAATACTTTCTGTTATATTTTGTGCCTGGATAAGCCCAAGCTGATTAGTTTTTTCACACTATTCCTGATGAAGTCCAATATGGGCATAATGAAGATAATATATATTCTTCTAAATTAACTGTAGAAGGCAAAGTTAAGATAATGTCTTAGAAACAGTGAAACAGTCCTCTGTGAAAACCCTTCCACACCAATTAAAAATAAAGTTCTTTAAGGAGTACATAGAACCAAATACAACAACAGGACAAAGCCGGGGGAGCCTCCAGCTCAATTCAACTTAAAAGGAATGCAGAGAAGGTAGAATTCTTATGTTTAAGGAAAAGAAAGAAGGAAGATCCCAGGACCTTTCCCCCACCTACTGTGCTGAGAGTCAGGCAGTTGTTGTGATCTCAGAGTGAGAGCTCCAGCATGGAAGGGGTGTCTTTCTACTGTAAAAAATAGACTCAAATACAGGACTACAATCCCCACAAGCCTTTGCTCCACTTCCCCAAAATGCTTTGTAATCTCACGGGAATTCTGAGGTGGGCTGAGATCGAGGAAGGATTTAAGCTGGTGGCAAAGGTTTTTGGGGAGCTCTCGCGTTTCTTTTGGACTTCCGTTTTGGAGCAGATGTGGCTCTTTCCATAATGTAGGTGAGGTCTTGTCTAGGCCTCTGGCCTAGGCACGTTTTCCTTATCCTGTATCTTCTTTAATCCTTAATCCTTAATAAACCTCTAAAATTACAATAATCCTTGCAGAGAGAAACTAATTTCTACCTGCCTCAGTCACCCCAAATTCCTAAATTTTAATCTTTACAGTACCACAGCCAAGCTAGGCTCAGGGCTCTGACTACAGCTTCCAGGGAGGCAGCTGGAAGAGAGGGGCAGAGAGGAGGACAGTCTGGTTGTAGCATTCAGCCACCACTTTTCCATCTTGAGCCTCTGCCACTAGAGGTTTTGGTCTCAGGGCACATCCAGCTCTGCAGATCACCTCTGCCTGGTTTAATCCTGTCTATCAATAGTGCAAATAAGAAGCCTTCAGAGGGCAGGGATGCCCAATCTCCAACAGCCCTTCCTGACATATTACACTGAGACCTGCAATAAGAATCTGGCTGCCTAGGATCTCAGGGAGAAGGTGGCAGTAACAACAGAGTACCTTGGTACCACCATACAAAGCTTAGAGCTCTGACCAGGCAGCTGGCAGAGAAGCAGCTGGCAGAAAGGAGTAGAGAAGACACCCCACACCTTCACCTTCACCTTTTACTTCTGGTGGCAGCTGGGGAAGATCTGGGTTCAGGGCTCATTAATAAAGGTCAGCTCCATCAGCCTAATCCAGTTAATCAGTAGAGCAGAGAAGAAGACCCTTTAGGACAGAACAGCTCAAACCAACAGATCCAGCAAATATAGCAAATAATCAGAGAAGCAAGATTATAGTCAATGATGGAGTGGGGAGTGAGGGGAAGGAAAAAATATGTGGAAATAATAGAAAAAGAAATTTAAATTGACAGCTTCTATCCAAGTAATGGACAAAGAACAAATGGAACAGAGCACCAAGCAAAATCTCAGGAACTCCAGGGAATTGGACACAGGCATTGGAAGAAATCAAAACACAATTCAAAAAATATTTAAAAGAGGCTGAAGAAAAGAGGGAAAAGAACTTAAAGAGCAAAATCTGGAAACAGAAGCATGTGAACTAAAACAAGTAAACAGTGTTTTAAAAGCCAGAATTGGCCAGCTTAAAAATGAGACCAAGAAAATAAAAGATTACCTACAAAGAAAAACAGGCCAAAAGGAAAAGGATGACCAAAAAGCTAGGGATGAAAATCAGTCTTTAAAAATTAGAATCCAACAACTAGAGGCAAATGAAATCAAAAGAATGAAAAAATTGAGGAAAATATGAAACACCTCATTAATAAAACAATAGACCTAGGAAATTGATCCAGGAGAGACAATTTAAGAATCACTGGACAATAGGAAAATCATGAAAAAGAAAAAGCTTGGACATCATTCTACAGGAAATTACCTAATAAAACTGCCCTGAAATTCCTGAACAATAGGGTAAAGTAAAGATTGAAAGATTCCACAGATCACTTCCTGCATTAAATCCCCAATTGACAAAGTCCAGGAATGCCATAGACAAGTTCAAGAACTTCCAGACCAAGGAAAATATACTACAAACTTCTATAAAGATAACATTCAGATATCATGGAGCCACAGTTAGGATAACACAGGACCTGGCTGCATGCACACTGAAGGCCAAAAAGGCATGAAATATGACATACTAGAAAAAAAGGGAACTGGGCTTACAACCAAGAATCAATTACCCAACAAAATTGACTATATTCTTTCAGGGGAAAGTATGATAATTTAATAAAATAGAAGACTTCCAAGCATTCCTAAAGAAAAGACCTGACATAAACAGAAAATTTAATGCCCAAATACAGAATTCAAGAGAATCACTAAAAAGTAATTAAGAAAGGGGGGAAAATTAAGTAAATTATTTCTTTCCTATAAAAAGTGATATTTGTAACTCTTAAAAAACTAGGTGTAAAAAAGAGGATAATAGTAAGAGAAACGGAAAAGAGATAAAATGGTGTAAATATATATTTTATAAGGAAGAACATGGGTAGAGGGGAGAAGACCAATACAATGGAAAGGTAAAAGAGGTTGGCAATAGGTAATACTTAACTCTTACATTCACTGAAATTGACTTAGAGAGGGAAGAAAAATGAGGTCCATTGGGGGCAGAGAATTATATTGTGCCCTATAGAGAAGTAGAGGGGAAATAAACAGGCTGGTGGGGAGGGAAGCAATAAAAGGGAGGGAGAAATTTGGGGGTCATTTAAAAGGCACTATAGTAAAAGAGGAATAAATAAGAGGAGAGGGGTTAGGAAAGTTTGTATCATTAGGGAGGGGAAAGGGAAAAGACTGACTAAAAGTGAAAAGTTGGAAGGGAAGGGAAGAGGGATAAGAGAAAAGGCAGAATCAAAGGAAGAAATCAAAATGGAGGGGAATACACAGAGAGTAATCATAACTGTTAATGTGAATGTAATGAACTCACCAATAAAAAGGAAGCAGAGAGCAAAATGGATTAAAAACCAGAATCCTACCATATATTGTCTATATGAAACACACTTGAGGTAGGTAGACATACACCGGATAAAGGTAAGAACATGGAGCAGAATTTATTGAACTGCAACTGAGTCAAAGAGAGCAGGAATAGCAATTATGATCTCAGACAAAGGTAAAGCAAAAATAGATCTCATTAAAAAAAGATAAGGAAGGTAATTACATCTTGATGAAAGACAGTATAAATAATAAAGAAATATCAGTACACAAAATATATTCACCAAATGGTATAGCATTCAGATTTCTAAAAGAGAAACTAAAGGAGGTTAAGGAGGAAATATATAGTAAGATCATACTAGTGGGGGATTTCAACCTTCCTCTACCAGAACTAGATAAATCAAACCAAAAAATAAATAATAAAGAAGTAAAGAAAGTGAATGAAATGTTAGAAAAAAATAGAGCTAATAGATATATGGAGAAAATAAATAGGGATAAAAAGGAATATACCTTCTTTTTAGCAGCACATGGCATATATATGAAGATTGAGCATGTACTTGGGCAAAAAAAAAAAAACCCATTACAAACAAATGTAGGAAAGTAGAAATAATAACTGAATTTTTTTCAGATCATAACGCAATAAAAATCATAATCAATAATGGCTTGTGGAAAGGTGGATTTAAAATTAAATGGAAACTAAATAATCTAAAACTTCAAAACTGGTGGGTTAAAGAACAAATCAAAGAAACAATTAATGATTTCATTAAAGATAATGACAATGAGGAAAAAAATTATCAAAATCTATGGGATTCAGCAAAAGCAGTACTCAGGGAAAAATTTATATCCTTGAGTGTATATGTCAACAAATAAGTGAGGGAAGAGGTCAATGAATTGGGCATGCAACTGAAAGCACTAGAAAGAGAACACATTTAAAATCTGCTGAAAAAATTAAGTTGGAAATCATAAAAATCAAAGGAGAAATTGGAATTAAAAGAACTATTTAACTAATAAATAAGACTAGGAGCTGATACTTTGAAAAAAATAAAATAAATTGCTGGTTAATTTTATTTAAAAAAAGAAAGCAGAAAATCAAATGAACAGTATCAAAGATGAAAAGGGTGATCTCACCTCTAATAATGAAGAAATTAAGATAATTATTAAGAAATTTTGTCCAATTATATGGCAATAAATATGACAATCTGGGTGAAATGGATGAATATTTACAAAAATATAGATTGTCTAGTTTAACAAAAGAGGAAATAGAATGCTTAAAGAATCTGATCTCAGAAAAAAGAATTTGAACAAGTCATCAAGGAATTCTCTATGAAAAATCCTCAGGGCCAGATGGATTCAAAAGTGAGTTCTATCAAACATTTAAATATCCCAATACAATACAAACTATTTGACAAAATAAGCAAAGAAGGAGTTTTACCAAATTCCTTTTATGACACAAATATGCTACTGATTCCAAAGCCAGGCAGACCAAAAACAGAGAAAGAAAACTATAGACCAATCTCTTAATGAACAGAGATGCAAAAATCTTGAATAAAATGCTAGCAAAAAGATCCCAACAAGTTATCACAAGGATTATCCACTATGATCAGGTGGTATTCATACCAGGAATGCAAGGATGATTTATATTAGGAAAACCATCTATGTAATTGACCATATCAACAACCAAACCAACAGAAATCACATGATTATTTCAATAGATGCAGAAAAGCCTTGGAAAAAAATATAATGCTTATTCCTATTGAAAACATCAGAAAGTATAGGAATAGATGAGCCCTTCCTCAAAATAATAAACAGTATATATTTCAAATCATCAGCAAGTATCATCTACAATGGAAATAAGTTAGAAACCTTCCCAATAAGATCAAGAGTGAAGCAAGGATGCCCATTATCACCTCTATTGTTTAACATTGTACAAGAAATACTAACAGTAGCAATTAAGGAAGAAAAAGAAATTGAAAGGATTAAAGTAAGCAATGAGGAAACTAAACTATCACTCTTTGCAGCTGATGTGATGGTATATGCAAAGAATCCTAGAAAATCAACTAAAATGTTGGTGGAAATAATTAACAACTTTAGTAAAGTTGCTGGGTACAACATCAACCCGTATAAATTGTCAGTATTTCTACATATTGTCAACACAACTCAGCAGCAAGAGTTAGAAAGAGAAATCCCACTTAAAATCAGTACATAATCTTAAACTGTACTATAAAGCAATGGTAACCAAAACAATATAGTACTGACTAAGAGACAAAAGGGGGGATCAATGGAATAGACCACAGACAAATGATCTCAGCAATACATTGTTTGATAAACCCAAAGATCCCAGCTTTGGGGACAAGAACCCACTATTTGATAAAAACTGCTGGGAAAATTGGACAATTTATGGGGGAAATTAGGTTTAGATCAATATCTTATACCCTATACCAAGATGAATTCAAAGTGGGTGAATGGCTTAAATATAAAGTGTGAAATCATAAATAAATTAGGTGAAGATGGAATAGTACACCAGTCAGATCTACGGGAAAGGAAATAATTTAAGACCAAGCTACAGAGAGGGAGAGAGAGAGAAAGAGAGAGAGAGAGAAAGAGAGAGAGAGAGAGAGACAGAGAGAGAGAGAGACAGAGTCAGAGACAGAGACAGAGACAGACAGAGAAACAGAGACACAGAGACAGACAGAGATAGAGACAGAGATAGAGGCAGAGACAGAGAAACAGAGAATATTACAATATGTAAAATGAATAATTTTGATTACATTAAATTAAAAAGTTTTGTGTACAAACAAAATTAATGCAACCAAATTTAGAAGGTGTGGGTGAGAAAAATTGGAAAAAAGCCTGCAGCAGAGCCAAAGGAACAAGGTCTGCAGAACTGTCAATCAAGGAAAGCATTCTGAATGACATGGTGACGGGAAAGATGATAGAAGCAAGGAACAGCAAAACTGAGAGAGTTGGTCTCTTGCTCTTGGGACAAGAAGGAGTAAGAACTGAGAAGATCCTGCTCTCACTGATTTCTCCCTTCAAGACTCAAGTGACTAAAATCCTCAAACACATTAGCCATCTTCCCAATTCAAAGACTATTGCACTATCCTTCAATTTAGGAGTATTGTAGGGTTAGGGAAACCCAAACCCTCTCTCCCATCAACTTCCTTACCTTTCCCCTTCTTCTAAATAAACCCCCTTGTTTAAACTTAACAAAAGGAAGGTCATCTATCTGATATATCAAGATATTCACTCAGAACTGATTTCCAGTGATACTAATTGAAGAACCAACTGATGGGGGAAGGGAAGAAGGAGGAATAAAAGGGAGGGGGGAAGGAGGGAGAGGAAGTTGTCTGATCTGACCTTTCCATCAACATTACCCTCAACTTAATTCCCTAATACAATTGGAAGCAACAAATTGGGGAAAAAAACTTCATGACAAAAACCTCTGACAAAGGTCTAATTTCTCAAATTTATAAGGAGCTAAATCAAGTGTACAAAAAAATCAAGCTATTCCCCAATCGATAAGTGGCCAAGGGACATGAATAGGCAGTTTTCAGATAAAGAAATCTAAACTATCAATAAGTACACAAAAAAGTGCTCTAAGCCTCTCATAATTAGAGAAATGCAAATCAAAACAACTTTGAGGTACCACCTCACACCTAGCAGATTGGCCAATAGGACAGCAAAGGAAAATAATGAATGTTGGAGGGAATGTGGCACAATTGGAATACTAATGAATTGTTAGTCCAGTTGTGAATTGATCCAACCTTTCTGGAAACCAATTTGGAATTATGCAATTGTGCCCAAAGGGCTTTAAAAGACTGCTGGCCTTTTATCCAGCCATACCATTGCTGGGTTTGTACCCCAAAGAGATAACAAGGAAAATGTGTACCAAAATATTCATATCTGTGTTCTTTGTGGTGGCCAAAAATTGAAAAATTAGATGTTGTCCATCGATTGGGAAATGGATGAACAAATTGTGGTATCTGATGGCATGGAATAATATTTGCTGAAAATAATGAACTGGAGCAATTCCATGTGAACTGGAAAGACCTACAGGAATTGATGCAGAGTGAAAAGAATAGAACATTGCACATAGAGACTGATACACTGGGAAAATCAAATGCAATGTTACTTCTCTATTAGAAGCAATGCAATGATCCAGGACAATTCTGAGGGACTTATGAGAAGGAATGCTATCCACATCCAAAGAAAGAATTGTGAGAGTAGAAATGCAGAAGAAAAACATAAGATTGATCTCATGTTTTGATACGGATATGATTGGAGATGTTGACTTTAAATGATCACTCTATTGCAAATATTAATAATATAGAAATAGATTTTGATAAATAATACATGTAATTCTCTAGGGCTTGGGAGGGGGGTAGGAAGGAAGGGAGAGAACATGAATCATATAACCATGGACAAATATTATAAATTAATTAATTAAATAAAAATAATTAATTATAGTAGTATATTAGCTAATACTAATTACTAGTACTATACATGCCAAACTCTGTTTTACCTTAACTCACAAAATCCTAGTATGCCACAGAAAATAAGTACTTAATGTATATTGTTGAGTCATTATATTCATCCAATGTAAAAGGTAAAAAACTGAAGAAAAAGTCTGTCAAAAATGGATTTTTTCCTTCTCCTGCACCATATATCTGATATTATTAAATATTTTACTTTGTTGGTCCTTATTTTATGATAATCCTTTCTTAGGAATAGAGACCTAGAGACCAGATAATTTTTAATCAATAAAAAGACTGCATTAAAAAATTCCTCATTTACTGGACTGAGACATTAACTAAGATACCAGGAGACCACTCAATAATGAGTTATCCAATTTTTATGGAAAGCTGTGGCTCTCTTTTTTTCTTCTGGCTACATTTTTAAGTGAAGATTTTAGAATTTAATAAAAATAATTGTGTGCCCTGGGATTTGGGAATAAAGAGACCTGATTTTTTAAAATTATAAATGCAATAAAGTAAATATCAGGCCACTAATTAATTGGGTAACAATTGCATCTAGCCATGAATGCCAGGGGCAAAAGGCAAGTTGCTTTCAACCTAATGAGGGAAGCAACATGTAGACTTATACTGGAGACAGGTTTTTTCCCCTTCATTCACAGGATCAATTGAGAAAGGAATTTCTTCTTCCTGACGTTCCAGATGATGGCTTATTACATCTTGTGGAAGAGTTGGTGTAAGTAATCAGTAAAATCTTCAGATGTAGAAATCAGCATTCACAGGACTTAAAATCACAGGTGACATAATGGATCTAGCTCTGTTCCTGGAATCAGTAAAATTTGCATTTGAATCTAGCCATTTCCACTCAGTTGTACAAACAAGAATACAAATCTCAACCGCCTTAAGTTTCCTCACCATTAAAAGGAGGATATTAGAACTTATATGTCAGAGTTGATGTTAGGATAAAATTTATATAGAGATGAGTATGTGTATGTGTGTGTGCATGTGTGTGTGTGTGTGTTTTAAAGTTTACAAAGTGAAATACATACTTCATAAATATATATATATTTTATATATATATATATATTTGCAATGTGTATATCACTTTGTAAACCTTAAAACTGCCTAAATATTAACGATTATTTTTAGCTCCAAACCTGGGTTAAACATGTGATGATTGAACAGTTACTTCTGAGCATCAACTTTCCTGTTACACAATGGTTAAACTGACAAAGTATTTATGGTTCTTCTTCTATGGGCCAAGCCTTGCCATACAAAAACATGGGTAAATAGTCATTACTCTCAAATAAGCTTTCCTTCTAATAGCCAAAGATTACACAAAAGGGGGACCTGGAAAATGAGGGGGAGATTAGTTTTTGCATGCGTACAAGGCAGCTGGAATAGAAGTGGAACAGTTTGAAAGTGAAACAAAAATGACATGAAGATCATAATATGATCATTCCGGCAGGGGTTCATCTATCTCTGAGTTGGCCTCAGCCAAGTATAAACATTCAATCAATAAATATTTAATAAATGCTTAATATGTGTTAGACACTGGCTAAGTAGTATCTGCACAAGAGATATATGAAGGTAAGTACAAGTCAATGTGGAGTCTGGCTGAAAAAGGAAACATGATGAACATAAATTCAATTAATTATCTTTATTTTTGAAAAGGTCAACATAGAGGTCAACTATTGGATCTTTGTACTAAAATATCTTTTCTTCCACATATTTAATTATATATAGACAAGACCCACTTCATTTTTATCCCCTCATTGCTCCTTCCTAGTTATTACTAAAACACTGAAGGTCTTTGTGTCAATAGAAGTTCTAGGAATTATTATTAATTTTTTTTTGAGGGAAAAATCCAGGTTGTGGTCACCTGGATACAATCATTGTGCATATACTCCAGTATCTAGATAGGAAGACCCACTAGAAGGGGGTCTGCTTTGAATGGTTTCCCCCCATAAATTCCGTATCCAAGGGTTTTACTTAAATAATGTGTTCTTTCTTCTAGAACACAGATAAAGAAATAACTGTAAGATAAAATGAAAACTGACCTCCTGGGTTTTGCTATTCAGTTGGGTACTGCTGGTTAAAGTGAAAATTTTAGTTTCTGCATGTAATGTTATTTTCTTCCCTCAAGGTTAATATTACTAGTGCTCAAAATTCATTTGAACAGAAACTCTAACCACAGTAAATTGGAATGCAGGGACCTTTAAGCCAATAAGAAAAATACCAACAGCTGAACAACAACAAAAAAAAGATGTATGTTGGAGAAGAAAACTCTGGTAGACAAGTGGATATTATTTTGCATGGACACCATGAACTTCTTTGTCTTTCCATCCCCCTCTGTTTTCTCACATCTGGTACATCTTGCTCCCTGGATTTATCTGATTCTCCACGAACGTGTTGAAACAAATGAACCAGTGCAGCCACATGGGAGTGCCAATTTGATCCTTTTCTGGAGATTACTTTAAAAGGAGAAGATGGTGGAAATTGTGGGTTCTCCTCTGCAAAATAAATTCATCAGCAAGGGGCAAAAACTGTGAATTTTCACAAAAGTGAAACCACAATATTTATTGATCCAATAATAATGAGACTGAAGTATTTTGGGACCATGACAATTGGACCATTATCATGTAGGACAATATAAGTAAAACAAAGCAAAATAAAACAACAGCAAAAACAATAAAAACCCTTCTCAAAATCAAAAGGTAAAAATTAATCAAAAACAGATCAAAGGGATAGGGATAAATATTCCCTTTTATAGCATTTGGGGAAATCTTTCCATTTATGCTAAGCAGGCCAATTATTTTTCTAGTCTCAAATCTTACAAAAATAATTTTTATGGACTGTATTGATAATTTCAGGAACATGGAATGTTTTAGCTAGAAAAAATCTTTGAGATGTTGAAATCTAAGCCTATTATTGCCTGAATGAGAATGTCAAGTTTATTTAAAATTTTTTTAAATTTTATTTAGTCAATTTAGAACATTATTCCTTGTTTACAAGAATCATATTCTATCCCTCCCTCCCCTCCCCTCACCCTTCCCCTAGCCCAAGTGCAGTTCCACTGGGTATTACATATGTTCTTGATCAGAATCTATTTCCATGTTGTTGATGTTTGCACTAGGATGTTCATTTAGAGTCTACATCCCCAGCCATATCTCCCTCGACCCATGTAGTCAAACAGTTGTTTTTCTTCACTGTTTCTACTCCCACAGTTTCCCCACTGAATGTGGATAGCATTATTTCTCATAGATCCCTCTGGGTTATTCAGGATCACTGCATTGTCACTAATAGAGAAATCTGTTACATTTGATTATACCATAGTGTATCAGTCTCTGTGTACAATGTTCTCCTATTTCTGCTCCTTTCACTCTGCATTAATTCCTGGAGGTCATTCCAGTTCACATGGAATTCCTCCAGATTATTATTTCTTTGAGCACAATAATATTCCATCACCAACATATACCACAATTTGTTCTGCCATTCCCCAATCGAAGGGCATCCCCTCATTTTTGCCACAACAAAGAGCTCAGCTATGAATAATCTAGTACATGTCTTTTTTCATTATTATCTCTTTGGGGTACAAACACAGGATGGATCAAAGGGCAGACAGTCTTTTAGCACCCTGTGTGCATAGTTCCAAATTGCCCTCCAGAATGGTTGGATCAATCCACAACTCTACCAGCAATGAATTAATGTCCCAACTTTACCACATCCCCTCCAGCATTCATTATTTTCCTTTGCTGTCATGTTAGCCAATCTTCTAGGTGTGAGGTGGTACCTCAGAGTTGTTTTGATTTGCATCTCTCTGATTATAAGAGATTTAGAACACTTTTTCATGTGCTTATTAATAGTTTTGATTTCTTTGACTGAAAATTGCCTATTCATGTCCCTTGCCTATTTATCAATTGGAGAATGGATTGATTTTTTGTACAATTGATTTAGCTCTTTGTGAATTTGTGTAAGTAGACCTTTGTCAGAGGTTTTTGTTATGAAGAGTGTTTCCCAATTTGTTACTTCCCTTCTAATTTTGGTTACATTGGTTTTGTTTGTACAAAAACCCTTTAATTTGATGTAATCAAAATTATTGATTTTACATTTTGTGATTTTTCTAATTCTTGCTCTGTTTTAAAATCTTTCCCTTCCCAAAGGTCTGACATGTATACTATTCTGTGTTTACTTAATTTACTTATAGTTTCCTTCTTTATGTTCAAATCATTCATCCATTCTGAGTTTATCTTGGTATAGAGTATGAGATGTTGATTGAAACCTAATCTCTCCCGTACTGTCTTACAATTTTCCCAGCAGTTTTTATCAAATAGTGGATCTGGGATCTTTGGGCTTATCATGGACTGTCTTGCTGGGGTCACTTACCCCAAATCTATTCCACTGATCCTCCTTTCTGTCTCTTAGGCAGTACCATATTGTTTTCATGACCACTACTTTATATTATAGTTTGAGATCTGGGACTGAAAGGCCACCTTCCTTCACATAATTTTCTTTATTTTTTTCTTTATTTCCCTGGATATCCTTTTTCTCTTCCAAATGAACTTTGTTATGTTTTTTTTTTCTAATTCAGTAAAAAAAGTTTTTTTGGAAGTTGGATGGGTATGGTACTAAATAAGTAAATAAGTTTGGGTAGGATGGTCATTTTTATTATCTTAGTTCATTCTACCCATGAGCAGTTAATGTTCGTCTAATTGTTTAAATCTAGTTTTAATTGTGTGGAAAGTGTTTTGTAGTTGTGTTCATATAGATCCTGTGTTTCTCTTGGTAGATAGATTCCCAAGCATTTTATATTGTCTAGGGTGATTTTAAATGGAAATTATCTTTCTAATTCTTGCTGCTGAGATGTGTTGGAGATATAGAGAATTGCTGATAAATTATGTAGGTTTATTTTGTGTCCTGCAACTTTGCTAAAGTTGTTTATTATTTTGAATAGCTTTTTAGTTGATTTTCTAGGAATATTTAAGTAGACCATCATATCATCCACAAAGAGTGATAGCTTGGTCTCCTCATTGACAATTTTAATATCTTTAATTTCTTTTTCTTCTCTAATTGCTACTGCTAGTGTTTTCTAGTACAATGTTAAATAGTAAAGGTGATAATTGGCATCTTTGTTTATTGATCTTATTGGGAATGCATCTAGCTTATCTCTATAGCAGATGATGCTTGCTGATGTTTTTAGATAAACACTATTTATTATTTTTAGGAAAGGACCTTCTATTTCTATACTTTTTAGTGTTTTCAATAGGAATAAATATATTTAGTCAAAGGATTTTTCTGCATCTATTGAGATAATTATGTCATTTTTGTTGGTTGGCTTGTTGATATGGTCAATTATGTGGATGGTTTTCCTAATACTGAACCATACTTGCATTCCTGGTATAAATCCCACCTGATCATAATGAATAACCCTTGTGATGACTTGTTGGAGTCTTTTTGCTAGTATCCTATTTAAGATTTTTGCATCTATGTTCATTAAAGAGATTGGTCTATAGTTTTCTTTCTCTGTTTTTTTTTCCCTGGCTTTGCAATCAGTACCATATTTGTGTCATAAAAGGAATTTGCTAGAACTCTTTTTCTTTTTATGTCAAATAGTTTGTATAATATTGGGATTAGTTGTTCTTTGAATGCTTGATAGTATTCACTTGTGAATGCATCAGGCCCTGGGGATTTTTTCATAGGGAGTTCTTTGATGGACTGTTCAATTTCTTTTTCTGATATGGGATTATTTAAGAATTCTATTTCTTCTTTTGTTAATGTAGGCACTTTGTATTTGTGTAAATATTCATCAATATCACCTAGATTGCCATATTTGTTGCCATATAATTGGGCAAAATAATTTGTAATGATTGCCTTAATTTCCTCTTCATTGGAGGTGAGCTCTCCCTTTTCATCTATAATACTGTTAATTTGGTTTTCTTCTTTCATTTTTTATTAGATTGACCAGTACTTTGTCTATTTTGTTTGTTTGTTTGTTTTCAAAATACCAGCCTCTAGTCTTATTTATTAGTTAAATAGTTCTTTCACTTTCGATTTTATTAATTTCTCCCTTATTTTTTAGGATCTCTAATTTAGTTTTCATCTGGGGATTTTTGATTTGTTCGCTTTCAAGTTTTTTGATTTGCATGTCCAATTCATTGACCTCTGCCCTCCCAAATTTGTTACTACTCAAGGATATAAATTTCCCTCTGAGTACTGATTTGGCTGCATCCCATAGATTTTGAAAGGATGTCTCATTATTGTCATTTTCTTCAATGAAATTATTAATTGTTTCTATGAATTTTTCTCTAACCAATTTTGGAGAATATTATTTAATTTCCAATTAATTTTTGATTTGCCTCTTCATGTTCCCTTACTGATTGTTATTTTTATTGTATTATGATCTGAAAAGTTTGCATTTATTATTTCTGATTTTTTGCATTTTTTGCCATGCTTTTATGACCTAGTATATTGTCATTCTTTGTGAATGTACACGTGTTGCTGAAAAGGTGTATTTCTTTTAGTCCCTATTTATTTTTCTCCATATATCTAGTAACTCTAATTTTTCTAAGATTTCATTCACATCTCTTACCTTTTTCTTATTTATTTTTTGATTTGATTTATCTAAATTTGTTTGTGGTCAGTTCAGGTCTCCCACTAGTATAGTTTTACTATCTATTTCCTCCTTCAATTCCACTATTTTCTCCTTTAGAAATTTCAATGCTATACCATTTGGTGCATACATGTTGATAACTGATATTTCCTCATTATCTAGACTGCTTTTTATCAAGATGTTGTTACCTTTCCTATCCCTTTTAATTAGATCTATTTTTACTTTGGCTTTGTCAGATATCATGATTGCAACTCCTGCCTTCTTTCTGTCAGTTGAGGCCCAATAGGTTTTGCTCTAACCTTTAATTCTAAACTTCTGAGTGTTTTCCCACATCAAGTGTGTTTCTTGTAAACAATATATGGTAGGATTTTGGATTCTAATCCACTCTCCTATTTGTTTTCATTTTATGGGTGAGTTCATCCCATTCACATTCAAAGTTATGATTGCCATTTGTGTATTCCCTAGTATTTTGATATCCTCTCCTAGTTCTGTCCTTTCTTATTTTGCTATACCCTTTTAAACCAGTGGTTTCTTTTTAATCAATTACCCTACTCCCCTCCATTCATATGCTTCCCTTTCTGGCCCCTCCCTTTTTGTTCCCTTCTTGCTTTTTTAGGCTCTGTTAGGTTCCCTCCCCATCTCTTTCCGTCCCTTTTGGGTCTTAGTTTTCCCTGTCTCTGTGGTTGATGTTTATGGTTGTTTTTTGTTATTTGATCATTTTCACATTTCATTTATAAAATTTTAACTTCATGTTAAAATTGGACTAAGGGTGGGAGACTCTGCCTCAAGCTCAGGCTTATGGTGATGGGTATACTATTGTGCTGAAAAGAATAATGAACTGGAAGATTTCTATGTGAACTGGATGACCTCCAGGAATTGACCCAGAGTGAATGGAACAGAACTAGGAGAACAATGTACACAGACTGATATATTATGGCACAATCAAATGTAATGTATTTCTCTACTAGCAGCAATGCAATGACCCAGGACAATCTAGAGGAAATTATGATAAAGAACTCTATCCACATCAAGAGAAAGAACTGTGGGAGGAGAAAAGCAAAAGAAAAACATATGATCCATCACATGGTTCAATGGGGATATGATTGGGGTTTTGTCATTAAAAGATCATTCTACTGTAACTATGAATAATATTTAAATAGGTTTTGAACAATGATACATGTATAACCCAATGGAATTACTTGTCAGCTCTGGGAGTTGGGAGGGAAGAACAGTGGAAAAAATATAAATAATGTAGCCATGGAAAATATTTAATCAGAAAAAAAGAAAAAAAAAAGAAAATTTGTTTGGTTTACTCTTTCTGCTCCATCATATTGGCTGGGCCTCTTTGTGCATGACAATTGTAAGGAAATCTATTTTTTTGTTGTTGTTGTTTTTTTGGGGGTGGGGGTTTGGCAGTCAGGTCCAAATCACTTTCCCTCTTATCAATTTTAACATATTGTTCCTAATTTTTCTTCTGGAACCTAATAGAGTAAATCTAATAGTATTAATTAGTGTTTATACGATGCTTTAATATTTACAGAGCACTTTCCAAAAATTTCATTTGATCTTCTAAACAACTCTGAGAGATAAGTGCTATTAACATTCCTATTTTACATTTAAAAACTTGAGGCTGGAAAAGCTTATGTGACTTCTTGAGGGTCATGAAGCTAGAAAGTGTCTGAGACAAATCTGAACTTTTGTCTTCCTAACTTCAGGTTTAACAATCTGTCCATTGAGCCAACTGGAGAATTCTTCTTCCATGCCACAGCTCTTCAAATATTTAAATATATGTATTCCCTTCTAACAACATCTCATTTCTCAACTTCAGGGGTTTCAAACCATCCTTATATCAAGGATTTAGTATATTGTATATTCTGGTAGCTGTCTATGGTAGGCTCTCGCCCTCATCAATGCTCTTCTTAAAACATTATTACTCATATCATTGGATTTAGAGCTAGAAAGACACAGGAATCATTTCATTTCATACACTTACTTTACAGAGGAAGCAGCCAAGGTACAGCTGGATTAAATAACTTATTCAAGGCTACCAAGTTAATTTGGGATCTGAAATCAAGTTTACTTATTTCAAATATAGTGTACTTTTATATATCACATCAGACTTAACTTTTCATTAAAAACATTATAGAGCAGGGATTCCTAATTCCTTTTGTGTAATAGACTTATCTGTCTGTCTAGCGAAGCACATAGACCTCTTTTTTTTTTTTTAAACCCTTACCTTCCGTCTTGGAGTCAATACTATGTATTGGCTCCAAGGCAGAAGAGTAGTAAGGGTTAGGCAATGGGGGTCAAGTGACTTGCCCAGGGTCACACAGCTAGGAAGAGGCTGAGGCCAGATTTGAACCCAAAGACTCCATCTCTAACCCTGGTTGTCAATCCACTGAGCTACCCAGCTGCCCCCTTAGACCTCTTTTAAGTGTATAAAATAAAGTAAGAGACACATGATTATTTAGGGACTGAAATGCAGTTATCTATCATCTGTTTTTTTTAAAAGACAAGTTCTTGGATCCCAGTTCAAAATCCCTGTTTTGGGGTTATATGCTCATTAAATGTTAGAAAGAACCTTAGCGGTCATCTACACAACCCTCACTTAATTCAGTTCATTGATTGATTGTAGAAACAGGTGATGGCAGATGCTTTTGAGTTCAGACGAGAAGGTCTATTACCTTGAAGTTAAGGACCCTCTGTGATAAATGGACCCTGCTTGAAGTGAAGGCCCAAAGGTTTCACTCTGGCTGATTGAGCCCAAATGGCTTGAATTCATTACATAATGGACTGCTTTCTTCAGGACATATTTAAGAAGTTGTGTACAACACCCCAGCATCTGTACTGATTTCTAACCCTGATGAAGGTGATGACTTAGAATTTATTATAAGGCAAGTTACTCAAGCTTGCCCTGCACTAACCACCCTGTCTGAAAAATGGGAATATTAATACTGACCTGCCTCACCAAGAACATGATGTGGATTCAATAGTATTGATTGTTGAGTGCTTCAAAAATGCAAAGTACTCTATCAATGCCAGCCATAGGCTCAGGGCTGAAGGGTGAATAATGACCTTCAGGTCATCCAATATATGCCATTTGGCTTATTTATAGTAGTTCTGTATAATGCAATTTGATGAATCCACCCTTGCAGATGAGTCCAAAAGTGTTTTTGGCTTTACAAAGATGTCCTTTAGGCTGAAAAGTGTCTATCGGTTGCAGCACAATTTACAAACAGAACGATATCCCTGGCTGGCCAGTTGACCCAAGCAATTTGTATTCATATGATTTTCCTCCCTCCAATATCTATGGCTCGTAGAGTTACTCATAATGTTAAGCTAAAGAGTCCAAGGGTGAGAGACTGGGAGAGGAAATGTTCTCTAGCACACTACTTAGGACAATATATCAGTCTATATGTTAATGGTACCAATACAAAATGAAGGGTAATTGGAGAGAGGATGGACTTTCAGTTGGGACCTGATCCTAGGTGCGACTATATTTAAATACTTCAATGTGGCTATCAGTGGAAGAAAGATAATATCACATTCCTCTTTTGCTGAGAGCTACTGGGACAACTGAGCTTAAAGGCAAAGATTAATGAAAGCAGTAATAGAAAAGATAAGCAGAAGATGTTTATTTTTTTTAATAGTGTATTTTCTTTTAATGTAGAAATTAATCTAATGACTTTCCTAAACATATACCTGTGGAGAGACTAAGGGAAAGAAATTGTCCCAAAGAGTCTGGGTTACAAAACATGTCCAGAGAGCTAGATTCATCCTTCCCAGGTGTAGTTTAAATTACATTACAGCAATTGACTACTGAAGTACATTGAATTACTCTCTGTTCAAATCAATCTCTCCTACCAAGTTATCATATGACAGTGGACCTCACCATGAAAGTGTGGTGTCGACCCATGTGAAATAATGAAGGGTTAACACCCTGAAGGGTCAATATAATTTAAAGAACATTTAATAAGGCCTCAGCTTTGGTGAGCGCCTTATATATTCAGCAGATGAAAAAAAGTTGTTTTGTTTCATTTTTAATTATAACATATAGAAGGACCCACAAGGAATGATCAGATCACTTTTCATTAAAAAAAAAAGTCAGAGAATGAAATAGATCTGAAAAATTTCTCAGAGGAATAAATCTGTGATGGAGAATCACTCTGGGACATCCTGAACAACTTGAAGGACAGCATAAAGTCCTTGGAATCTAAAGTGACAATGAATTAAATTCACCAATTCTGTATCAAGGGTCTATTTTGTGCAAGACTCTGTGTGATGATTGTATAAGTGAAATAACCACTTCCCTCAAGAAACATATGTTATACATGGGGGACAAAATATGATCACAGGCAAGTAAAGACATATATAAAAATATAGAGAGTATATGGACACATTATCCAACAAACTCATAAATGTTATTTATGTTGCATTGTATTGTTTTATACTATGTGACATTATAATAAAAGCAGGGAGGGTTGTAGAGAAAGACACACTTGTCCATCTATAGCCTTGAGACATAGTCAATGTTTCATGAAGAAATCAAGGCCTGCAATTTGCATTCCCACTGAAACCATTCCTCCAGTTTTAGAACAGTGTTTCTATAGCCACTATAAAAAGCATGTGCAAAATTGCTTTTGCTGACCTATGTTAGATTAAAATTAATATTTCCAAGTTCTTATTTTCCATAATGTTTATTAATAATCACTTGAAATAGAGAAAGCAGATAAGCATAGATTTAAAGTCTCTTTCCTACTCTAAGTTTGACTATGTTTAGCTCATCCTGCAGGGTTCTCCATCCACCTCTCCTTTCTTGTTCAGGGAAGTAGACAAGTGGGGTGCACCCACACCTTTTTATTTATGTTCATGGACTCAGTTCTGGCATGCAAAAAATGGGATGAACTAGGTTGGCAATCCAGGAGGGTAAAGGAATGAAGTATTTTAGTTTGGTTTTCATTCTGGCTCCCCTAACCCTGAGAGTGAAGGTAAAATCAGAACAGGGACTCATACTTCCCTTTTACCTCAAAACTTAGTTCCTGGATGCCAATGGGTAAAGTCCTCTATCACTGCAATTGTCCTATAGGCTTGTGGGACATAAATCACTTTAATTGAGCCTTGTTGATGATTCAAGAACCGGTTATAGGTTTATTATTTTTTACTCCTAATCTTATATACATAAAATTTCAATATTTTATTTATATCCAGAATTTAATTTTTGCTTTTTTATTTGAGATTTTTCAGGGGTTATTCGTTTGACAATTTATTCATATACTTCATAACTCAGCCATGTATCTCAGGGTGATTCTGATGTTGGTCAACACCCTCCTCAGGGGGGATTATGTAATTATCCTAAATCCAAGGTTTAAAATCTATTGGAGAAATTTCAGGAAAAGAAACTTGCCAAAACCCCAAATCAAGAAAGTGGATCTTTTTTTGGAGAAAGTGCAATAATTATGCCAGCAGAAAACACACATTACATCAAAAGATCCAGAATGAACTTTGGGATATAATGAACTGAACTGAAGAGAATTGAACATACTTATTCTGAATGTAAACTCTTATGCCTTGGGGGACTACTCCCTAATTGGCATTTTGTCAGTATCTATCATTTTTTTTGTTTTCTTCCTCTTTTCTTTCCCTCTTATCCCCAAATTATTGTAATTTGCCCTTTGTAAAGTAAAATATGTTGTCACCTCTAGTCAAATCTTTAGATGTAGGAACTAGTTATGTATAATAATTCATTAGGGAGACTAGGCATGTAAATCTGGGAGATTTCAACATGTTCATTTCCCAATAGAATCACAGGGGGTGATTGTGTAGAGGGAGTTTCATCCCCTCCCCAACCTGGATTGCCAAATGGTTCATCCCATTTTTTGCATGCCAGCATTGAGTCCATGAATGTAAATAAAAGGGTGTGTGAGTGGACCTCACCTGTTTCTACTTTCCTGAACAAGGACAGAGAATCATGTAGGATAAGCTACACATGGTCAGACTTAGAGTAGGTAAGAGACTTTAAAGCATGCTTATCTGCTTTCTCTATTTCAAATGATGAATAATAAACTATATGGAAAATAAGGACTTTGAAATATTAATTTTAATCTAACACCTATATGACATGGAAATATTTAGGCATTCTATTTCTTCTTCTGTTAACCTAGGCAATTTATATTTTTGTAAATATTCATCCATATCACCTAGATTGCCATATTTATTGTTATATAATTGGGCATAATATTTTTTATTGATTGCCTTAATTTCCTCTTCATTTGAGAGAGGTCTCCCTTTTCATCTTGGATATTGTTAATTTGGTTTTCTTCTTTCCTTTTTTAAATGAGATTGACCAGTACTTTGTCTATTTTGTTTTTTCTAAGTACCAGGTTCTAGTCTTATTTATTATTTCAATAGGTCTTTTACTTTTGATTTTATTAATTTCTCCTTTAATTTTTAGGATCTCTAATTTAATTTTCATCTGAGGATTATTAATTTGTTCATTTTCTGGTTTTTTTTTATTTGCATACCCAATTCATTGACCTCTGCCTTCCCTAATATTTTTAATATATGAACTCAAAGATATAAATTTCACCCTAAATGCGGCTTTGACTGCATCAAATAGATTTTGAAAGGATGTCTCATCATTGTCATTTTCTTCAATGAAATTATTAATCTTTTCAGTGATTGGTTCTTTAACCAATTTTGGGGAATTACATAATTTAATTTCCAATTCATTTTTAATTTGCCTTTCCATGTACAATAACTAATTATTATTTTTTTGCATTGTGATCTGAAAAGGTTATATTTAATATTTCTCCTCTTTTGCACTTGTTTGTAATGTTTTATGCCATAGTACATGGTCAATCTTTGTGAATGTACCATGTGCTGCTGAAAAGAAGATGTATTGCTCTTTGTCTCTATTTATTTTTCTCCACATTTCTACTAACTCCAATTTTTCTAAGATTGCATCCATATCTCTTACCTCTTTCTTATTTATTTTTTGGTTTGATTTATCTAGATCTGAAAGAGGAAGATTCAGGTATCCCATTAGTATAATTTTTTTTTTTATCTATTTCATCCTTGAACTCCACTAGTTTCTCCTTTAGATGCTATGCAGTTTGGTGCATATATGTTGAGTACTGATATTTCCTCATTATCTATACTTCCTTTTCTCAGAATATAATTACATTCCCTATGTCTTTTAACTATATCTATTTTTACTTTGACTTTGTCAGATATCATGATTGTGACTCCTGCCTTCTTTTTCTCAGTTGATGCCCAATAGATTTTGCTCCATCCATTTACCTTTACCTTGTGTGTGTCTATCTTACTCATGTGTGTTTCTTGTAGACAGCATATGGTAGGATTTTGGTTTCTAATCAACTCTGTATTTTCAACTGTTTTATGGATGAGTTCATTCCATTCATATTCAGAGTTATGATTACCAGCTGCATATTTCCAAACATTTTGATTTACACTCCTAGTCCTGCCCTTTCATCTTTCACTATTTCCTTCTATACCAGTGTTTTGTTTTTAATCTGTCCCCCTATTTCCCACTCTTATTTTGCTTCCCTTCCCTTCCTTCTTATCCCCCTCTTATTTTTCTTTAGGGTCTTTTTTAATCTGCCTCCCATACTCTCCCTCTCCTATATTGCTTCAATTTCAACGCATGTAAGAATTAAGTATTTTCTATCTCCAACCTCTTTACCTTTCCAGTGTATTGGTGTTTTCCCCCACTCCTACCATGCACTTCTTTATGACATATACCTTTACCCCATTTTGTTTCTTTTCCCATTTCTCTTAGTATTAACCTCTTTTTTACCTCTAGTTTTATATATGTAAATATTTATGCATACATACATACACATACACACACACACACACACACACACACACACACACACATATATATATATATATATATATATATATATATATATCTTGGCACTTTATCTGTCAGTGTTCCCTCTAAGTATAATTCTTCTAGCTACACAGGTGATAATAACAATTTTTAAGAGTTACTGATATCCTCTTTTCTTGTAGGGAAACATAATTTTAACTTATTGGCTCCCTTTAAAAGAGTTTTTATAATTTTTTTGTTTTTTTTTCCCCTTTCCTAATTAACAAAGGAAACCAATGGAAAAATGTTAAGGATAGGGGCCTAGCAGTACCAGATCTCAAATTATACTATAAAGCAGTGGTCTTCAAAACAATATGGTACTGGCTAAGAGACAGAAAGGAGGATAAATTGAATAGACTCAGGGTAAGTGACCTTACCAAAGTATATGATAAACCCAAACATCCCAGCTTTTGGGGTAAAAATCCAGTATTTGATAAAAACTGCTGGGAAAATTGGAAGACAGTGTGGGAGAAATTGGGTTTGGATTAACATCTCATACTCTACACTACGATAAACTCAAAATGGGTGAATGACTTGAATATAAAGAAGGAAACTATAAGTAAATTAAGTGAGCACAGAATAGTATGCATGTCAGATCTTTGGGAAAGGAAAGATTTAAGACCAAGAAAGAGTTGGAAAAAATTGTAAAATGTAAAATGAATAATTTTGATTACATTAAATTGGGGAAAAATTGTACAAACAAAACCAATGCAACCAAAATTAGAAGGGAAGCAACAAATTGGGAAAAAATTTCATAACAAAAACCTTGAACAAGATCTAATTACTCAAATTTATAAAGAAATAAAAATAAAATCAAGCCATTACCTAATTAATAAATGGGCAAGGAAAATGAATGTGCAATTTTCACTCAAAGAAATCAAAGCTATTAATAAGCATATGAAAAAGTGTTCTAAATCTCTTATGATCAGAGAAATTCAAATCAAAACATCTCTGAGATACCACCTCACACTTAGCTGATTGGCTAACATTATATCAAAGGAAAGTAACAAATGTTGGAGGGGATGTGGTGAAATTTAGACATTAATGCATTACTGGTAGAGTTGTGAATTGATCTAACCATTCTGGAAGGCAATTTGGAACTATGCCCAAAGGGCTCTTAAAGACTGTGTGCCCTTTGATTCATCCATGGCACTGCTTGGTTTGCACCCCCAAAGAGATAATAAGCAAAAGGCTTGTATAAGAATATTCCTACCTGTGCTCTTTGTGGTGGCAAAAAATTGGAAAAAGGGGGATGCCCTCCAATTGGGGAATAGCTGAATAAGTTGTGGTATATGTTGGTGATGGATTGCTATTTTGCCAAAAGGAATACTGAACTGGAGGAATTCCATGAAAATGGGAATGGCCTCCAGGAATTGATTCAGAGTGAGATCAGAACCATAAGAACATTATACATAGAGATTGATACATTGTGGTACATTCAAATGTAATGGACTTTTTTACTAGCAGGAATGAAATGATCTAGAACAATTCTGAGGGTCTTATGAGAATGAATGCTATCCATATTTAGAAAAAGAACTGTGGGAGTAGAAACAAAGAAGAAAAACAACTGTTTGATCTCATGGGTCGATGTGGATATGACTGGGAATGTGCAAACTTCAACAACATGGAAATAGATTTTGGTCAAGGACACATGTTAAACACAGTGGAATTGTGAGTCCATTACAGGAAGGAGTGGGGTTAGGGGAGGGAAAGGCTATGATTATTGTAATCATGGAAAAATATTCTAAATTGACTAAATAAAATTTTCAAAACACAAAACAAAACAATATGATACTGCCTAAGAGACAAAAGGGTGGATCAGTGGAATAGACCAGGGATAAATGACCTCAGCAAGCTAGTGTTCCTTAATTCCTTCATTTATATTAATTAAAATCTCCATGAAACCCAGCTGACTTGGGTATTTCATATTTGGGAATTTTTCCCATCGTGACCAATTATTTTATTTTATCGCCCTTTGGGCATAGTTTCAAATTGCCCTCCAGAATAGTTGGATCAGTTCACAACTCCACCAGCAATGAATTAATGTCCCTACTTTGATGCATCCCCTCCAGCATTCATTACTTTCCTTTGCTGTCATGTTGAACAATCTGCTAGGTCAGAGTTGTTTTGATTTGCATCTCTCTGATTATAAGAGATCTAGAACACTTTTTCATGTGCTTATTAATAGTCTTGATTTCTTTAACTGAAAATTGCCTATTCATGTCCTTTGCCCATTTATTAATTGGAGAATGGCTTGATTTTTTTGTACAACTGGTTTAGCTCTTTATAGATTTGAGTAATTAGACCTGTGTCAGAGGTTTTTGTTATAAAAATTGTTTCCCAATTTGTTGCTTTCCTTCTAATTTTAGTTACATTGGTTTTGCTTGTACAAGAAATTTTTAATTTGATGTAGTCAAAATTATTTATTTTGCATTTTGTGACTCTTTCTATATCTTGCTTGGTTTTAAAATATTTCCCTTCCCAAAGGTCTGACATGTATACTATTCTGTGTTCACCTAATTTACTTATAGTTTCCTTCTTTATATTCAAGTCATTCGCCCATTCTGAGTTTATCTTGGTGTAGGGTGTGAGGTGTTGATCAAAACCTAATCTCTCCCACACTGTCTTTCAATTTTCCCAGCAGTTTTTATCAAATACTGGATTTTTGTCCCAAAAGCTGTGATCTTTGGGTTTGTCAAAGGTTGTCTTACTGAGGTCATTTACCCCAAGTTTTTTCCACTGATCCTCCTTTCTGTCTCTTAGCCAGTACCAAATTGTTTTGATGACCGCTGCTTTGTAATATAGTTTGAGATATGGGACTGCAAGGCCACCTTCCTTTGTATTTTTTTTTCATTATTTCCCTGGGTATCCTTGATCCTTTATTCTTCCAAATGAACTTTGTTATGGTTTTCTCTAATTCAGTAAAATAGTTTTTTGGTAGTTCAATGGGTATGGCACTAAATAGATATATAAGTTTGGGTAGGATGGTCATTTTTATTATGTTAGCTTGTCCCACCCATGAGCAATCAATGTTTTTCCAATAGTTTAGATCTAGTTTTAATTGTGTGGAGAGTGTTTTGTAGTTGTGTTCATATAGTTCCTGTGTTTGTCTCAGCAGATAGATTCCTAAGTATTTTATATGTCTCGGGTGACTTTAAGTGGAATTTCTCTTTCTAATTCTTGCTGCTGAACTGAGTTGGTTATATATAGAAATGCTGATGACTTATGTGGGTTTATTTTGTATCCTGCAACTTTGCTAAAGTTGTTGATTATTTCGATTAGCTTTTTGGTTGATTCCCTAGGATTCTCTAAGTAAATCATGATATCATCCGCAAAAAGTGACAGCTTGGTCTCCTCATTGCCAATTTTAATACCTTCAATTTCTTTTTCTTCTCTAATTGCTACTGCTAGTGTTTCTAGAACAACATTAAATAATAAAGGTGATATTGGGCATCCTTGTTTGACTCCTGATCTTATTGGGAAGGCTTTGAGTTTTTCCCCATTGCAGATGATGTTTGCTGATGGTTTTAGGTATATACTGTTTATTATTTTTAGGAAAGGCCCTTCTCTTCCTATACTTTCTAGTGTTTTCAATGGGAATGGGTGTTGTATTTTATCAGAGGCTTTTTCTGCATCTACTGAGATAATCATGTGATTTTTGTCGGTTTGCTTGTTTATATGGTCAATTATGTGGATGGTTTTCCTAATATTGAACCATCCTTGCATTCCTCGTATGAATCCTACCTGATCATAGTGGATAACCCTTGTGATGACTTGCTGGAGTCTTTTTGCTAGTATCCTATTAAAGATTTTTGCATCTATATTCATTAGGGAGATTGGCCTATAGTTTTCTTTCTCTGTTTTTAACCTGCCTTGCTTTGGGATCAGTACCATGTTTGTGTCGCAAAATGAATTTGGTAGAACCCCTTCTTGGCTTATTCTGTCAAATAGTTTGTATAGTATTGGGGTTAGCTGTTCTTTGAATGTTTGATAGAATTCATTTTTGAATCCGTCTGGACATGGGCATTTTTTCTTAGGGAGTTCTTTGATGGCTTGTTCAATTTCTTTTTCTGATATGGGGTTGTTTAGGTAATTTATTTCTTCTTCTTTTAGTCTAGGCAATTTATATTTTTGTAAGTATTCATCCATATCACTTAGATTGCCATATTTTTTGCCATATAATTGGGCATAGTAGTTTTTTTTTTTTACTTTTTAAACATTATTTTATTTGGTTATTCACAAACATTATTTATTGGAAACAATGATCATTATCTTTTCCTCCCTCCACCCCCCTCCCACCACTTCTCCCATAGCCGGCGCACAATTCTACTGGCTTTTACATGTATTCTTCGTTCGAACCCATTTCCATATTGTTGGTATTTGCACTAGAGTGTTCATTTAGAGTCTCTCCTCAGTCATTTCCTCTCAGCCCCTGTAGTCAAGCAGTTGCTTTTCATCGGTGTTTTGACTCCCACAGTTTATCCTTTGCTTGTGGATAGTGTTTTTTAGATCCCTGCAGATTGTTCAGAGACATTGCATTGTCCCTAGTGGAGGAGTCCATTACCTTTGATTTTACCACAGTGTATCAGTCTCTGTGTATAATGTTTTCCTGGTTCTGCTCCTTTCTCTCTGCATCACTTCCTGGAGGTTGTTCCAGTCTCCGTGGAATTCCTCCACTTTATTATTCCTTTTAGCACAATAGTATTCCATCACCAATATATACAATTTGTTCAGCCATTCCCCAATTGAAGGGCATCCCCTCATTTTCCAATTTTTGGCTACCACAAAGAGTGCAGCTATGAATATTCTTGTACAATTCTTTTTCCTCATTATCTCTTTGGGGTACAAACCCAGCAGTGCTATGGCTGGATCAAAGGGCAGACAGTCTTTTATCACCCTATGGGCATTGTTCCAAATTGCCCTCCAGAATGGTTGGATCAGTTCACAACTCCACCAGCAATGAATTAATGTCCCTACTTTGCCGCATCCCCTCCAGCATTCATTACTTTCCATAGCTGTCATGTTAGCCAATCTGCTAGGTGTGAGGTGATACCTCAGAGTGGTTTTCATTTGCATCTCTCTGATTATAAGATATGTAGAGCACTTTTTCATGTGCTTATTAATAGTTTTGATTTCTTTAACTGAAAATTGCCTATTCATGTCCCCTGCCCATTTATCAATTGGAGAATGGATTAATTTTTTGTACAATTGATTTAGCTCTTTATAAATTTGAGTAATTAAACCTTTGTCAGAGGTTTTTATGAAGATTGCTTCCCAGTTTATTGCTTTCCTTCTGATTTTAGTTATATTGGTTTTGTTTGTAGAAAAGCTTTTTAATTTGATGTAGTAGAAATTATGTATTTTACATTTTGTGACTCTATGTCTTGCTTGGTTTTAAAGTCTTTCTCTTCCTAAAGGTCTGACATGTGTCTGAATGGCTTCTTCTTGGCAGCTTGTAATATCTTTTCATCTGTTAGATTTAAAATAGTTTTGAGAGTTAAATAGTTGTAGATAAGAGAGTGAGAGTCATAAACTGTGATAATTAAATGTTTTGGGAGCAAGGGAAATATATAACAATTATGACTGCTGAAATATGTTTTCTACTGTGTCTTGGTTTTATATAAATATAAGATGGTCGCCTGGGAATATATTCCCAATTTATGAATATGCCCAAGCCAACTGGGTTTTATAGAGAAATTTAATTTATAATACACTGATTAATCAATAGAAAAAGAGAAGTTTTAAACTTCCTGGAAGGCTGGATCAAATATGGAGGATCTCCAAAGCTCTGGCCAGGCTGCCAGGTCTATGCTCCTTCTAGGCTGCCATCTAGACTCCGCTTCTAGGTTTCTGTTTTTTCCTAAGACCCTGCTCTCTAAGGGGGGAGGGGTAGTGTCTTCCCTGGGCTCTGAGGGCTCCTGATAGGATTAGGTTCAGCTGGTTCTTTCAGAATACCCTGCTCTCTAAGGGCGTAGGGGTTGTGGCCTCCCTGGGCTCTGAGGGCTCCTGATGGGATTAGGTTCAGCTGGTTTGGACCTAATGAGCCCTGAAGCACAAAACCTCCTCCTCCACAATCTGTGTTGAATGCCTGAGACTGGCCCAGGTTGCTTTCAAGATAAGCCCGTTGGAGTAAGCCCTTCACCATCCCTGAGGTTTCTGTCTGTTCAGTAGCTCTGAGGGGTCCTGATGGGATTGGGTTCAGCTGGTGCCCTAAAGCTGGGACCTCCCTTGAGACTCAGATCGAAGGACCCAGCCAGGGGGCCACAGGCTTCCCCCTTCTCTCTATGTTTCCCTGCCGTCTGTGTTGGGTGCCCTGGAGACTGGCTCAGGTTGCTTTCAAGGTGAGTACTTCAGAATAGCCAGCCCTGAGGCCCTTTTGCCGGCCCTGAGGTTCCCGATGCTGCCGTGGGCTCAGCACTCTGGGTTGGGGGGGATGGGTCCTGGGACCTTCCTTCTGCCTACACCTTAGATCTGAGTGATCTAGGGTTCTGGCTTTTGGGGGGCCATACCTTTTGATCCAGGTCCAGGAGGAGGGTTCCCCGGGTCTGTCCTGTTGTTCAGCTTGAATTTCGGTGTCCTAGGAGCACTCATTTTGCGATTGGTAAGGAAGGGTTTCCGAGGTTGGAACTTTCACTGCTTCTAAGCCGCCATCTTCATGACCACTTATTTTTGATATAAAATCAAGACGCTAAAAATTATCTTTACAGTTTGGGCAATTCACAGTCTTGAAACCCATATTTTCGCAGTCACACCTCCTAGATATTTGGGAAAGGAAGGAATTTAAGACCAAGCAAAAGGTAGAGAACATTACAAAATGTAAAATGAATGACTTTGATTATGACAAATTAAAAAGTTTTTGTACGAACAAAATCAAAGCAAACAAAATTAGAAGGAAAACAACAAACTTGGAAAAAAAAACTTTATGACAAAATTCTCTGAAAAAGCTTCAATTTCCTCAATATAGAAGGAACTAAGTCAAATTTATAAACAATCAAGCCATTTTCCAACTGATAATTAGGCAGTTGTCACATGAAGAAATCAAAAGTATCGATAAGCAAATGAAAAAGTATTCTAAATCCCTCCTGATTACCTAAATGCAAATCAAAAGAACTCTGAAATACCACTTTACAACTAGCAGACTGCCAAATAGGGCAGAAAAGGAAGTGATAAATGTTGGAGGGGATACAGAAACATTGGAACACTAATACACTACTGGTGGAGTTGTGAACTGGTCCAACATTTGTGGACGGCAATTTGGAACTATAACAAAGGGCGTTATAAAACTGCCTGCCTGAGATTATGAAGAAAAAATTTTGTACAAAAATATTCATGGCCTTGCTCTTAGTGGTGACAAAAAATTGGAAAATGAGAGGGTCTCCATTGATTGGGGAATGGCTGAACAAATTAAGGTATCTGATGGTGATGGAATACTATTGTGCTGAAAGAATAATGGACTGGAGGAATTCCATGTAAACTGGAAAGACCTCCAGGATTTGATGCAGAGGGAAAGGAACAGAACCAGGATAACATTATACACAGAAACAGATACATTGTGGCACAATCAAATGTAATACACTTTTTTACTAGCAGCAATGTAATGACTCAGAAAAATCTGTAGGAATTTATGAGAAAGAATGATATACATATCTAGAGAAAGAGCTGTGGGAGTGGACATGCAGAAGAAAATATATGATCAATCATGTAGGTCAATGGGGGGTATTAGCATTAAAAGATCATTCTGTTGAAAATATGAATAACATAGAAATAGGTTTTGAATAATTATATATATATATATATATATATATATATATATATATCCCAATGGAATTCCTGTCATCTCTGTGAGTAGGGGAGGGAAGAGGGGTGGGAAAAATAATGAAATAATGAATCACATAACCATGGAAAAATATTTTAAATAAATAAAATAAAATAAAAAATCCCCAGGGTCGATGTCAAATAAATTCAACCAAACATCTAAAGAATATGTAACTTCAATACTATATAAAATACATGTAAAAATAGATGAAGAAGGATTTCTACCAGATTCCTTTTATGACACAAATGGGATTTGATATTAAACCAGGCAGGGAAAAATTGAAGAGAAGAATGCTATAGACCAATCTTCTTAATGAAGTTGGTGCAAAAATCTTAAATATAATATTAGTAAGGAGAGTATAGTAATATATCAGAAGGATCATATATGATGACCTGGGGGGTTTTATGCCAGGAATACAAAGATAATTCAATATTAGAAGAACTGTCAGCACAACTGATCATATTAATAACAAATACAAGAGAAACCATGATTACCTCAATGAATTCAGAAGAAACATTTGACAAAATAAAATACTCATTCTTTATTTAAAAAAACAGCTAGGAATATTGGAAAAAATGGAGTTTTTTCTTAAAATAATGAATAATATCTATCTTAAATCATCAGCAAGCATTATCTCTAAGAGATAAGATGTAAGTATTACCTGTAAGATTAAGTGTGAAGCAAAGAATTCCCATTATTACCATTGCTATTCAGCATTATATTGTAAAGACTTGCTATAGTAAGAGGATAAGAAAAGGAACTTTGTATACAGACATATTTATAGCAATTCTTTTGTGGTAAAAAAAAGAAACTGAGAAGTATAGAAATCTATCTTATTCTATAGGAGATTATGAGGGAAATAGGAAAAGCAGGGAAAGATGACAGAAAGACAGGCACATTGGAAGAGATGGTCATCAGAAGCAAAGCACTTATCAGGAAGGAAAGGCAGAAAGGTGAAAGAAAAGTATAAACAAGGGAAATAGGAAGGGAGGAGAATACACAATAGTCCTAACTATGAATGGGAAGGTGATGAACTCATCCATAAAACAGAAGCAGATAGCAGAATGGATTAAAAACCATAATTCTACAATATATCATTTAAAATAAAAACATTTTGAATCAAGAAGACAGGCAGAGGAAAGGCAAGGGATGGGAGCAGAATTTATTATGAGTCAATAGAATTTTTTTTAATCCTCACTACTAATTATAAAGCAAAATTGAAAATAGTATTATTATTTAAATAATAAATAATCACACCAGATCTTGATAAAATATATCATTGACAGTGAAGTAATATTAGTTATGAACATATATGCTCCAAATAGTATAGCATCCAACTTTTTAAAGAAGTAAAATGAGGAGAAAATGGACAGGAAAGTATTCTAGTGGGGAACCTCATCTTTCCTCTTTCAGAAATAGATAAATGTAACCAATCACAAACATAAACAATAAAGAAATTAATAAGTGAATAGAATTTTAAAAACTTTAAATGTGGTTTTTGGAGAAAATTGAATGAAAAACTAAGGAATAATTTTAGTGGTACATGACATTTACCCCCAAATTGGGTATTAGGTATACCCATGGAGTTGTTAGAGAGTTGATCTTGAGACTCATTTTGTCCCAAACTGCCAGTTTTGCTAGGATATTTGATTCTTTTTGTCTCTAAGTATGCAACATTGTTCAGAAAGGCCCTGGTCCTCTGAACAAGAGGATGGAATTCAAGTATTCTTAACACTTCCAGAAAGTTGGACTTCTGGATCTTCCACCACTCAGGTACAGCTTCCACTTTCGAAACCAGAGCTCAAGCTCAGAAGTTGTGCTACTGATTGTTCGTTGAAGAGAGCAGGAACTTAGGACTTTAGAACTCTTTTCCCTGGCTTTATGGTAAAAGCATAAGCAATGCTAAAATATTTTTGTCCATAGATAGCCGTTAGTCATTCTAGAGGTAGAAGCTATGAGAACACTTACTATGCTTCCCCTATTACCCTCTATTCAACCTCCTAAAAGTAAACAAGTCTCAGTTTTTTTCTTACATTAGCTACTCTCCAGATGAAGTGTATGGAGTATTTAGGGAGGGCTGATTCCTCTGTTATGAAGGCTTGTTAAGCCAACTTCATTGTTTCCCATCAACCTTTGATGTTGACCTTTCACCCAACTTTCACTCAACTCTCAACCGTGGCTCCAAGAAATTGTGCATGCACAGTGGTCATACCCCAGGAAAACCATCTAGATTTGCAGGTTAGGCATTGCATGGCCATAAAAACTGCTGAAGCAGGTGCTAGAGAGCACTTACAGCTGGATAAGACATCGAAGAAGTCAAAGTCTTCCACTGGATTCTTAGGCCATCCCCAGTCATCCTGACTTTAGTCTTGCCATTGGACTTTGATGAACCTGAAGAGAGAAGGAGGTTGATGATTTTGTTGCAACTCTGCCTCATTTAAATCCAAATCATGCACATATCAAGGCATCACTGGTCCTCTTGGAAAATGAAGGATGTGAAACAACTCTAAGTGGTTCTGATAAAAGGGCCGTCTCAGCATTCACCCTTGTTTCTAGGCCCATTGCAAAAAGGTAATTTCAGACTACAATAAGCTTAGCAAACAAATTCTCCTCTAATTAATTTATACAAGTATTTCCAATCAATGCAATCCTAATCTATGAAACTAAGAGAAATGATCTCTTTTTCAATGAAATATCAATGAGCATGGATTATAAACTTCATTGGAAAATAAAATTCAGGTCGCCTAAAAAGCATCAGATTCCTATAATTTAATTGATTTGGTTAGTAATTTTTTTCAAGTCTCTACATAGGAATAACATTAAGGGAGTTTGTATATTGATGCTATTCAACACAAGGCTCCATCCTCATAGGTGCTATCCTTTTATCTTAAAATTTAAGTCTGTTTTTCCTGTTCCATGATCAGATAAGATCAGCAGTTGAAATGGTTCTTCACAGACATCCAATTGAATAATTGTCAAATGTTTGAACTTTTGGACATATATGAAAGTCATATCTATTTTAATAATTAAATAATAATACTATGCTATTTTCTTACTAAAATATCCTCACTTTTTTCAACCATGTGTCTATGTAAGACAAGGTTTTTTTCATATTCTTCAACCAAAATAATATATTACATCAAACTGAAGACAGAAGTAGATATGAGAATCCAGCCATTTTATAGTAAGCCAGACACTAATGCAATTTCCTAAAAACCTTACCTTCCATCTTAAAATAAATATTGTGTATTGGTTCCAGAGCAGACGAGTGGTAAGCACTAGGCAATGGGGGTTTAGTGATTTGCCCAGGGTCACATAGCCAGAAAGTGTCAGAGGTCAGATTTGAACCTAGTATATACAATCCCTAGGTCCAACTCTCAATTTACTGAGCTACCCAGCTGCCCCCCCCCCATTAAAGCAATTTGAAAAATATGTAAAATAATACCAGTCTTCTCAATATTGTTATTTTGAAAATTACAGTTATTTTTTATGAAACCATTATTTATGTTATCCTGTGATTGAATTATATTACTATGTAATGGATTTATTATCATTTTAAATGAATTAATAAGTATTTTTAAAATTTCAGTTTTACTTTCAGTACATTAATTATCAGTATCAATATCTGTAACTCACATAAGCACATGCTCTTTGGAGTAATCAATCATTTTTTAAGAATATAAATGAGTACTGAGATAGAAGAATCTGATAATGAGTGACATAATCCAATGCCTTCATTTCCTATTTGTAGAAACTGAGACCCAGGTAAGTTATCTTTCAAAGATCAAAGAGTAGTGAGTACCACACAGATTTGTACCTATGTTCTTTGCCTTCACCATCTACATTTTATTCACTGTACCACATTGCTTCATTTTTTTTTAAACCCCTACCTTTCATCTTGGAAGACGGAACACTTCCGACTTGGAGTGAAGACAGACTTAAAGGGAGTCACTTGGAGTGAAATCACTTGGAGTTGAGGCTGAAAAAAGAATCTGCTGATTGAACTGACAACATGGTGAGTGTAAAGGTTGATTTCCTTCCTTGCCCTTTCTGGAGGCATGGGCCTCCGGAAAAGGCCCATTGTCTTGAGAATCCTTTCCCCTGGCTGAGGCCTTAGAATTTCTACCTGGCTCAGAGGAAGCCAGAGCTCTTACTCTCTCTCTGTCTCTCTCTCTCTCTCTCTGTCTCTCTCCCCTTTACTCTCTTCCTTAATATCTTCCTCTATTGTAAAAATAAACTACCATAAATTCCCTTTTACTTTAGTAATTCATTTTTGGTATTTAGAAATTAAATCCCTGGTGACCAATTAAATATTCAGTCCAACCATAAATTTAACAAATAAGGTAACTGCTTAATAAATCATGGTTTTCCTTCTAGGTAGAGTCTGCTTATTTTGTTTTTGTATCCATATATATATATATATACATATATATATATATATCCCTAAAAAGTTACTTTTTCCATAATATTTATTAATACATCAAATCAACAAGATTTCATCAAGTGCCCATAATAGGAAGTGAGGATATAAACCAACAAAAAAAAGAAGAGGGAATCCTAACTCTCAACGACAGGTGATCTTCCTGGTCTTTTTTTAAACCTTTACCTTCTGCCTTAGAATCATTACTGTGTATGGGTTCCAAGGCAGAAGAGTGGTAAGGGCTAAATAATGGGGGTTAAATGATTTGCCCAGGGTCACACAGCTGGGAAGTGTCTGAGGCCAGATTTGAACCCAGGACCTCCCATCTCTAGGCCTGGCTCTCAATACCCACCTGCCCCACATTGCTTCTTTAGGAGACATAGATCTGTTGTTGGAGGTTCCCAGGAGTGCAGAGCCATTTTGTAAGTCTTTGTTTATACACATGAGTTCTATGTGAAGATAGCACAGTCCAATGGTACCCATCATAAAATGTTTGCTCCAAAAAAGAATCTAGCACAGTCTAGTCTTTCAATCCATTTCTGAGATCTGTTTCAGAACTTCCTTTCAACAACCTTTAATTCTTCATCTAACCTACAAGTTCCCAAACATTCTTGATTCATGGAAACCTTAGTTTGTCAATAATATTTTCATGGTTTCTTTCAAAATATTTTTATTCTCTTTATTAAGTAATTTTGTTCAAGTAACTTAAGTATTTGTGTCATGACAATTTAGTAGTTATTTAAAGACATGTTAAACTCAAAATAGTATTTTTATTTCATTCTTAAATAACCACTATTATTTACTAATGAAATGTCTATGCCTAAATGCCTATTGGACACTGCCTAACTTCTCAAACCTTAGAATCAGATTGCATACCTCACCTTCATATTCTATTCTACATGGACTTTTTCAGGGTATTTAGGTCTTATCACAGTGACAGCTGAAAATCTAGCTACTCAAATACATTACATCACAAAATAAAGAGTTCAAAAAGTTATTGCAATAGCGGAAAGTACAAATAAACAAAAACAAAGCTCAAACATTTAAGAATACATTGAAAGGAATGTAGTATAGTCTAATGTTTAAATTGTGAACTACCTCATACTGTGTCTAACAGATGTTAAATATTGTTTAGTTCAAAAATTTAAAATATCCTGAGGCACCCCATCTGCTCTGGAGAGTTGTGGCACATGGTTTGGGAACCATGAATCTAATAGTAGAGGGAAAATCAAGTGAAGTTGAAGTAGCTCCATCATCCTCACACTAGCTAAAGAGCAACACACAGCTAAAGAAGGACATCAAAGAATAGTTACACATAACTCTCAATGGACACTACATTTGCCCAGACTATCATTTGCTTTTATTCTCTTTCTGACTTTTAACTGTGCTCCAATATGCTCATAGAACAAAATGATACTTTATATCCTGACTCAATGAGTCAAACAAGAGTGTTCAGAGCAATTCTGCTCAACAATCTTGGCAATATCCTAAGTTATCATCTAACACCTGGGTACCTTCAAGGTGTTGGGAATGGGGAGGGAAGTGCAATAATTCACCCTTCTCCTCAAAAGCTCCAGATAGAAAAATAGGTGTCAGGAAAGTGGGCCCACAGTTTTTTGTCTGAATGTGGATAGTGTTTTTTCTTGTACATCCCTCCATGTTGTTTAGGATCACTGCATTGCCACTAATGGAGAAGTCCATTACATTCGATTGTTCCACAGTGTATCAGTCTCTGTGTACAATGTTCTCCTGGTTTTGCTCCTCTCACTCTGCATCACTTCTTGAAGGTTGTTCCAGTTCACATGGATTTCCTCCACTTTATTATTCCTTTTAGCACAATAGTATTCCATCAACAACATATACCAAAATTTGTTCTGCCATTCCCCAATTGAAGGGCATCCCCTTGTTTTCCAATTTTTTGCCTCCCCAAAGAATATAACCATGAATATTTTGGTACAAGTCTTTTCCCTATTATCTTTTTTTTTTTTTTTGGTATAAACCCAGCAGTGCTATGGCTAGATCAAAGGGCAGGCAGTCTTTTAGTGCCTTTTGGGCATAGTTCCAAATTGCCATCCAAAATGGTTGGATCAATTCACAACTCCAGCAGCAATGTATCAATGTCCCAATTTTGCCACATGCCCTCCAACATTTATTACTCTCTTTGCTGTCATGTTAGTTAATCTGTGAGATGTGAGGTAGTACCTCAGAGTTATTTTGATTTTCATTTTATGGTGGGTGCTTATTTAAATAATTTTGTTCAGCTTCCTACATTTTTGAGAAATGTTATTTATCAGAAAAAAATTTGCAACTTTCCTCAAAGTTTCCTGTTTTTCTTCTAATTTTGGCTACATTAATTTCATTTGTGTTGAAGCTTTTTAATTTCATGTAATCAAAATTATCTATTTAACTTGCCCTAATCACTTCTATCTTATTTTTTTTTGTCATAAACTCATCTCTTATACATAGATCTGGTAGGGACATTTTTATCATCCTCCTCCAATTGCTTTATGATATTACATTTTATGTCTAAGCATTTATCCATTTTGATGTGACTTTGGTATATTGTGCAAAAGGTTGATCTATTCCTACTTTCTGCAAAAGTGCTTCTCAGTTTTCCCATCATTTCTGGTTAGATGCTAATTATTATCCCAACAGTTTGGATTATCAGATACTGGGCCATTAACTACTATGTATTGTATATCTACCCCATTCCACTGATCCACCACTCTATTTCTTAGGTAGTAGCAGATTTTCCACTATTTTTTATTATTTTTATCCCTTTGCAATATATTTTGATATCTGGAAATGCTAGGCTGCTTTCTTTTACAATTTTCCTAATTGATTCCTTTGATATTCTTGATCAGATAAATTTTATTACTTTTTTTAGCTCTTAAATATAATTTATAATCATCTTCTGAATTTGTGTTTTAATCTTCCCTGTCACCGTAGTAGCTTTTTATGGTCAGGTTATTTGTTGTTTGGTCATTTTTTTTAAATTTGAAGCTTTATGTTTCTGTTAGACTGTGTTTCTGATTTGGGGGTTGTAGAACTCTGTCTCAAGCTGCAAGAATTTTCATGTTACTTTTTTCAGAGCTACTTCTCAGGTTTTGTATGTTTTTATTGTTTCATCGCTGGTGTGAACAGATCAAAGGCATGGTCAGCTCTCTTATTGTCTGTACTCTGGTCCTTACCCAAGAATGGCCCATGATATCTTTGACTTACAAACAAAACTGCTCCTCAGGGCCCCTTCTCTCTTGGGATCAGAAGTAATACTAGATAGCAAAGTTCTCTGGTTCCTTGGAGCCAGAACTTATATTGTCCCTCAGAGCTTCTATTTCCTCTTGACTCTAAATGTTCCTCTCTACCTTTAAACTATTACACAGGAGTTGATATAAGAAATAGCATTGCCAAACATTTGCCTCACAAAAATCTTATTCCTTTTTAACTAAAATCCTCCTCATTTCCCTTGAACTATGACTCTGAACTTAGTACAGGCAATGGAGTTGTCAAAAAGCATCTGATCTTGTGTCCAGTGAAAGCACATGGGTACCCTGTAATCTCTTTCTGACCAGTTGTCAGATCCCCTTACCATTTCTATCTTGAGAGCTTCCAAAACAGCTATTGCTTCTGTTACTAACAATTAGTCCCAATATTCGTGTTTTGTCCACATGAACTTTGCAGACTCCTTCCCCTCACAGATTTCCCCTTCTGAGTTCTTGTTATGTTCAGCTGAAAGAATCTCTCATTTTGACCTCCAGAAATCAATGTGAGGTTTAATTTTGAATTTGTTTGGAAAGGAATGTTTGGAGAGCCTAATTTGTTGCTCTACTTTCTCATTATGTCAGTCAATTAACATCTATTAAGCATTTATTAGTTAGGCATTGTGCTAAGTGCTAAGGTTTCAAATGAAAGCAAATGACATTCTAGTTTAATATCTGCAGATTAGACTATCTCCTCTCTTTCTTGATATAGGTAGCATTGTTTATCATCAATACATCACAGATTATTATATTAATCCGAGTCTTTGGGTATTTAATAATTATTCACTTTTATAATATATCAAATATTTATAACATGGATGTTACAGTATAAATTGTTTTCTTACTTCAACCCAATTCTGTATCAGTTTATGCAAATCTTCCCAGGTTTTGTTGTTGTTGAAAGTATTTATTCATTTGTTAGGGTTCAATAGTACTCAAGTCTATTCATATATTGTATTTTGTTGTCATTCCACAACTAAAAGATACCCGCAGAGTTTCCAGCTATTTGCTACTACAAAAAAATGGTTCTCATATTTTTTTTAAAATATACTTAAAGAACCTATCTTCTTTTTGGTATAGGGCTACTACTAGTATCATTTTTTAATGTTAATCACTAATAATTAAAGAAATGCAAATTAAACAACTCTGACTTTTTCTTTCTCCCACACCTAAAGTTGAGAAAAAAATAAAATGAAGAAATTGTAAGAAAAAAACATACACATTGATATAATATTAGTAGACCCAGGAATTGCCTTTCTGGAAAACAATTTGGAATTATGTCCTTAAAACTATTAAACTGTACATACTTTGTCTCAGGGATATCAATACCAAACCTACCTCACAAAGATAAACTCTATTCTATTTTGCTCTTTCTATTCTTTTACTAAAATAATTACAACTTTAAAGTTATTATCGAACTTAAATACCTAATTTTGTGAACTGACCCCAAGAGTTTTAAGTGAAAAAACGCCATTCAATTTTCAAGTAATAGAGTCAGAATTCAAACCTAGATCTTATCATTACAAATGTGGTACTCTTTCTACTACCCCATTTCTACTACCCCATTAATCTCCATCTCTTTCTCTTGAGCATACTGTAAATAGTGGATACAACATCTGCCATATGGATTTAGGTTCTGACTCCAATATTCACTATCTTATGACTAGGTCAAGTCATTATAACCTTCTGAATCTCAGCATTCTCACATGTAAAATGGAAATAAAAATACTTGTCTTACTGGACATACAGGGTAGTGGTGAAAGTTATACACATACAAAATGCTTTATAAATTTCAGCTATCATCTTCTTATATACCAGGTTTGTCATCATCATCATCAACATTGTCCTCATCATTGTTATTATAACTACTTATTACTATCATTATCCTGACTTAGATTAGTCCTCATTTTTGTCATTGAGCCTATGATACTCCACAATTAAATGTTTTAAGGTGGAGAGAGAATCATATTGCTAGAGGCCTTTTTGTGGTACATTCCAGACACTAGCATTATAAATATTAGCAAGTGCCCTTAATACCAAAGATGATACTGTTATCCATCTTGCCTTTCCTCTAAATCATATGTTCATGATCTTTTTAGCATTCTGGTGAAGCCCGTAGACCTTTCCTAAGAATATTTTTTTGATTCCTAATTGAACTAATTGCTAAATTTTAGTTTAAAGGTATGATCTTTATTGTATTAAATAATAAATAAAATTATAATAAGCATACAACTTTTCTCCCTCAAAGATTAGGTAAGTTCTATAGATTTCAGATTGCTCATTATTCTGGAAAAAAGTCCATGCTTATATTGAGAGAACGTCAACATTGAATGGATAGCATCAGTGTTGTTGGGCATGACTCGAAAATCTCACTATTAGCAGAAATTTTCAAACCCTGCCCACTCAACAAAACTTCAGAGTCATACTTGGGATCATCAGAAACAGCTGCCATAGGGCTCCATCTAGTGTTCTGGGGTATAGTAACTCCAAGAGTCAGAGGAACAGGAAGATGGAACAAAGTTGATCTTTTGGTGGGGTGGAGATAGTTCAATCAATTCTATGTTCAAAGTACTCTGAAAACTTTTATAAATTAGTCAGTGTCAGCAGATAACAAAGGGAAAGAGAGCACACTTTAGCTTTCTGTCTTCAAAACCCAATACATAGAATATAGATTGGAAAACTATTTGTTTTCAGGTAAAGAAGAAATGAATGAACAGTTATAGAGAAGGAGATTTAGGTTTGATTTAGGGAAAAGCTTCCTAATAAATAGAGCTTACTAAAACTGAAGTGAGCTACCACAGTGGCTAGTGGATTTTCCCTCAATGTAGATTGTCAAAAAGCCAGGAAGATCACTTGTTCTTGAGAGTTAGGATTGCCTCTTCTATTATGGACACTTGATGAAATCTTGTTGACTTGATATATTAATAAATATTATGGAAAAAGTAACGTTTTAGGGATATATATATATGACTTGATTGCCTCTGAAGTCATATGTGATTCTTTAGGGAAAGGAGGTCCAATTCTCAATCTATAAAAAATAATGAAAAATAATTTTCATGATATTAAAACCACAATTTATCAATAAGTAGTTATTAAGCAGTTACCCTATATCATTAGGTGCTATGGAGTCAAAAACAAAATTTAAGCAGAATCTGCCTAGAAGTAAATGATATTGTATTAAGGAAAATAACACATACACATATAAATGAATATGATATATACAGAAATAACTCTAAGGTAATTTTAGATTGGAAAGAAGCATGAGTAGACTGTTTTACCCTAGAAACACTAACTGAGAGTTTGAGATTTGTGAGTTAATTAACTTTAACCTGGTTTAGACCATGTGCCAAAAAGGGATGTGGCTGCTGTACACACTACAGCTTTTTGCAGCCACAGGTGAGAGTTGGGTACCAGGTGGATTGCAAAGAGGGAAAGCAGTCCTAAAAAGGCTTACCAAGCCCTCATACCAGAGGAACTAGACTTCCCTGAATACCCTGTACACCCTACTATGCTAAACACTAGGGAAACAATGAAAGGCAAAAACATAGTCTCTGCCTGAATGTAGCTCACATTCTAATGGGGGAGATAATGTTCAAAGAAATTTATATATAGGCAAGATTCATACCATATAAACTGAGGTAA